>NW_019943999.1:54323-85473 GCF_002910315.2 Salvelinus sp. IW2-2015 | reverse complement strand
CTCCTTGCTGGCTGGCTCGCCCCTGTTCTCTCTCTCTCTCTCTCTCCTTCTCTCTCTCTCTCTCTCTCGTCTCTCTTCAGACAGACAGACAGACAGACAGACAGACAGAGAAATATGAGAAATAGACAGATAAATAGGTACAGCCTTGTTCTAAAATTGATAAGATATATTTGTTTTTAACTTATTTACATAAGTTTTCAGACCCCTTGCTATGAGATTAGAAATTGAGCTCAGGTGCATCCTGTTTCCATTGATCATCCTTGAGATATTTCTACAACTTCAATGGAGTCCACCTGTGGTACATTCAATGCATTGGACATGATTTGGAAAGGCACATACCTGTTTATATAAGGTCCTACAGTTGACAGTGCATGTCAGACCAAAAAGCAAGCCATGAGGGCGAAGAAATTGTCCGAAGAGATCCGAGACAGGATTGTGTCAAGGCACAGATCTGGGAAAGGGTACCAAAACATTTATGCTGCATTGAAAGTCCCCAAGAACACAGTGGCCTCCATCATTCTTAAATGGAAGAAGTTTGGAACCACCAAGACTCTTCCTAGAGCTGGCCGTCCGGCCAAACTGAGCAATCTGGGGAGAAGGGCCTTGGTCAGGGAGGTGACCGAGAACCCAATAATCACTCTGACAGAGCTCCAGAGTTCCTCTGTGGAGATGGGAGAAACTTCAAGAAGGACAACCATCTCTGCACCACTCCACCAATCAGCCTTTTATGGTAGTGGCCAGACGGAAGTCACTCCTCAGCAAAAGGCGCATGACAGCCCGCTTGGAGTTTGCCAAAATGGACCTAAAGGACTCAGACCATGAGAAACAAGATTCTCTGGTCTGATGAAATCACGATTGAACCCTTTAGTCTGAATGCCAAACGTCAAGTGATGTTTTTTCAGCGGCAGGAACTTGGAGACTAGTCAGGATCGAGGGAAAGATGAATGGAGTAAAGTACAGTGAGATCCGTGACAAAAACCTGCTCTGAACGCTCAGGACCTCAGACTGGGGTGAAGGTTCACCTTCCATCAGGAAGGACACAGATAAGATAACGCAGAAGTGGCTTCGGGACAAGTCTCTGAATGTCCTTGAGTGGCCAGCCAGAGCCCGGACTTGAACTCGATCGAACGTCTCTGGAGAGACCTGAAAAAAGCTGTGCAGCGACGCTCCCCATCAAACCTGACAGAGCTTGAGAGGATCTGCAGAGAAAATAGGATAAACTTTCCAAATACAGGTGTGCCAAGCTTGTAGCGTCATACCCAAGACTAGAGGCTGTAATCACTGCCAAAGGTGCTTCAACAAAGTACTGAGTAAAAGGTCTGAATGCTTATGTAAAAACCTCTTTTGGGTTTTTACAAAAACTTGTCACTATGGGGTATTGTGTATAAAAAACAACAATTTAAGCGATTTTAGAATAAGGCTACGATGTGGAAAAAGTCAAGGGGTCTGAATACTTTACGAATGCACTGTAGGTAGATAGATATATATACTGTAGTATCAGTGAAAAGTTTGGACACACCTACTCAAGTGTTTGTCTTTATTTTACTATTTTCTACATTGTAGAATAATAGTGAAGACATCATATGAAATAACACATATGGGATCATGTAGTGACCATAAAAGAGTTAAACAAATCTAAATATATTTTATATTTGAGATTCTTCAAAGTAGCCACCCTTTGCCTTGATGGCAGCCTTGCACACTCTTGGCATTTTCTCAACCAGCTTCATGAGGTAGTCACCTGGAATGCATTTCAATTAACAGTTGTGCATTGTTAAAAGTTAATTTGTGGAATTTCTTCCCTTTTTAATGTGTTTGAGCCAATCAGTTGTGTTGTGACAAGGAAGGGGTGGTTTACAGAAAATAGTCCTAAATGGTAAAAGACCAAGTCCATATTATGGCAAGAACAGCTCAAATAAGCAAAGAGAAACGACAGTCATTCATTACTTTAAGACATGAAGATCAGTCAATGCAGAACATTTCAAGAACTTTGAAAGTTTCTTCAAGTGCAGTCGCAAAAACCATCAAGCGCTATGATGAAACCGGCTCCCCTGAGGAACGCCACAGGAAAGGAAGACCCAGAGTTACCTCTGCTGCAGAGGATAAGTTCATTAGAGTAACTGCACCTCAGATTGCAGCCCAAATAAATGCTTCACAGAGTTCAAGTAACAGACACATTTCAACATCAACTGTTCAGAGGAGACTACGTGAATCCGGACTTCATGGTGGAATTGCTGCAAAGAAACCACTACTAAAGGACACCAATAAGAGGAAGAGACTTGCTTGGGCCAAGAAATACGAGCAATGGACATTAGACAGGTGGAAATTTGTCCTTTGGTCTGATGAGTCCAAATTTGGACTCGCCGTGTCTTTGCGACATGCTGAGTAGGTGAATGGAGGATCTCCACATGTGTGGTTCCCACCGTGAAGCATGGAGGAGGAGGTGTGATGGTGTGGGAGTGCTTTGCTGGTGACACTGTCAGTGATTTATTTAGAATTCATGGCACACTTAACCAGCATGGTTACCACAGCATTCTGCAACGATACGCCATCCCATCTGGTTTGCGCTTAGTGGGACTATGATTTGTTTTCCCACAGGATAATGACCCAACACACCTCCAGGCTGTGTAAGGGCTATTTGACCAATAAGGAGAGTGATGGAGCGCTGCATCAGATGACCTGGCTTCCACAATCACCCAACCTCAACCCAATTGAGATGGTTTGGGATGAGTTGGACCGCAGAGTGAAGAAAAACCAGCCAACAAGTGCTCGGCATATGTGGGAACTCCTTCAAGACTATTGGAAAAGTATTCCTCATGAAGCTGGTAGACTGAATGGCAAGAGTGTGCAAAGCTGTCATCAAGGCAAGGGGTGGCTACTTTGAAGAATCTCAAATCTCAAATCTATTTTATATTTTATTTGTTTAACACTTTTTTGGTTACTACATTATTCCAGATGTGTTATTTCATAGTGTTGATGTCTTCACTGTTATTCTACAATYTAGAAAATAGTAKAAATAAAGAAAAACCCTTAAATGAGTAGGTGTGTCCAAACCTTTGACTGGTACTGTATATAATAGAATCATACATAAATAGATACTGTACATACATAGATTTCAAATCACATTACTGTCTTTCAATTGACTCTAGCAGATATTTTTTTGCATATATTCAGTGCCACTTGGAAAACTGAGGAAGTTTTCCTGTTTCCACTTGTTTTCTATCACTCCAAGCTCTAGCCATGTGTGCAGTGAACCTCTGTGGATGAATATAGGGCATGGAGTGGAGTGACAGGTGATACTGAAGCTGCCTGGTGGAAAGCTAAAATATCAACGAGAGGTAGGTGGCGTCAGAGGTTATCAGAAAGGAGTGACCATGTTAATATAAAACTTGTTTCGGAAACATTAGGCATTGAGGTTGCTATGGAGGAATCACAAATACACAAGTCGAGTGTCACAATATGACTCTTATCAAAGATTGGGAGAGAGAGAAACCATAAAATAGAGATCATGTTGATAAGAGAAGTACACACGCACTCACAAATCCAATAACAAACTACTCCATAGGGGGCAGCATTGCTCCCTTGTTAATTTGCTTCCATCCCGTAATTAGAGAGAGAGAGAGAGCCTCGGGCAGCTGGTTCTGGGGCTCTGTTCACAAACACAAACAGAACCCACAGAGCCCCAGGACAGCAACACAGTTAGACACAACCAAATTATGAGAAAGCAAAAAGATAACTATTTGACACACTGGAAAGAATCAACAAGAAAAGTAAGTATTTTGCAATGCTATTTGGCCCTAAACAGAGAGTACACAGTGACAGAATACCTGACCACMGTGACTGACCCAAAATTAAGAAATTCCTTGACTATGTACAGACTAAGTGAGCATTGCCTTGCTATTGAGAGAGGCCGCCACAGGCCTAGCTGGCTCTTGAGAGAAGACAGGCTATGTGCACCTGACACAAAATGCGGTGGAACTGAGCTGCACTTCTAACCTCCTGCAAATTTAAAATCAAATCAAATCAATGGTATTTGTCAATGCGCGAAATACAAAAGTGAAATGTTTACTTACAAGCCTTAACCACAATGCAGTTATGTATGACCATATTAGAGACACATATTTCTCAAAGACCACAATGAATCATAACAATTCAAACAGTGATAAACACCCATTATCTGTCATTCAAAATACACAAAATGTGCAATCACAGCAGCAAAATATGGTGGCCCGTTGCCATGAGAAAAGGAACAAGTGGAACACAAACAACATTGTAAATACCAACCAAATATTTATTGTTTATTTATCTTTCCCCATTATTCATTCACTCTTAGAAAAAAACAGGTTCCAAGGTGACTTTGCTGTCCCATAGGAGAACCATTTTGGTTCCAGGTAGAACTTTTTGGTTCCATGTAGAACCTCTTGTGAAAAGGTTCTACGTGGAACCAAAAGGGTTCTACCTGGAACAAAAACGGGTTCTTCAAAGGGTTCTCCTATGGGACAGCTGAATAAATTTTAAGGTTCTCGATATGGTACTAAGCTGTTTGCACATTGTTAAAAATACTGCACATAGCTGATAACGATAATTTCAAGTGATATATTATTTGTTTGAAACCTTTGTGAGTACAATGTTAACTGTTAATTTCAATAGTTTTTGTTGATGTTGTTTTGTTACTTCTCACTTTTGTTACTTGTTTATTTCACTTGCTTTGGCAATGTAAACATCTGTTTCCCATGCCAATAAGCCCCTTCAATTGAAGAGAGAGATGGACGGGTGGGTATGTGAAAAGCGTGTTGAGCGGTAGAGAGGGGGTAGACAGAGAGATAGAGAGAGAGGGAGGGTGGGTATGTGAAAAGCGGGTGAGCGTAAGAGAGGGGGTAGACAGAGGATAGAGAGAGAGGGAGGGTGGGTATGTGAAAAGCTGGTGAGGTCGGTAAGAGAGGGGTAGACAGAGAGATAGAGAGAGAGGGAGGGTGGGTGTCCAACAAGTGGACAGAAGAGCATTGCAGAAGAGAATAGCTGTAATAAAACACAGCAAAATTCTGAACAGTTTTTCTGATGTCTATCCTAACACACCATGTGACCCACTTTTTGCACAAATGTGGAAGGAATCCAGTTGCTATGGAGGAATCACAAATACACAAGTCGAGTGTCAAATATGACTCTTATCAAAGATTGGGAGAGAGAGAAACCATAAAATAGAGATCATGTTGATAAGAGAAGTACACACGCACTCACAAATCCAATAACAAACTACTCCATAGGGGGCAGCATTGCTCCCTTGTTAATTTGCTTCCATCCCGTAATTAGAGAGAGAGAGAGAGCCTCGGCAGCTGGTTCTGGGGCTCTGTTCCAAACACAAACAGAACCCACAGAGCGCGGACAGCAACACAGTTAGACACAACCAAATTATGAGAAAGCAAAAAGATAACTATTTGACACACTGGAAAGAATCAACAAGAAAAGTAAAGTATTTTGCAATGCTATTTGGCCCTAAACAGAGAGTACACAGTGAACAGAATACCTGACCACGTGACTGACCCAAAATTAAGAAATTCCTTGACTATGTACAGACTAAGTGAGCATTGCCTTGCTATTGAGAGAGGGCCGCCACAGGCCTAGCTGGCTTTGAGAGAAGACAGGCTATGTGCACTGCCCACAAAATGGGCGTGGACTGAGCTGCACTTACCTAACCTCCTGCCAAATTTAAAATCAAATCAAAACAAATGGTATTTGTCACATGCGCGAAATACAACAGTGAAATGCTTACTTACAAGCCCTTAACCAACAATGCAGTTATGTATGACCATATTAGAGACACATATTTCTCAAAGACCCACAATGAATTTCAAATAAATTCAAACAGTGATAAAACACCCATATCTGTCATTCAAAATCCCACAAAATGTGCAATCACAGCAGCAAAATATTTGGCCCGTTGCCATGAGAAAAGGGCAACAGTGGAGCACAACAACATTGTAAATACACAAATATTTATCTGTTTTATTTATCTTTCCCATTATTCATTCACTCTTAGAAAAAAACAGGTTCCAAAGGTGACTTTGGCTGTCCCATAGGAGAACCATTTTTGGTTCCAGGTAGAACTTTTTGGTTCCATGTAGAACCCTCTGTGGAAAAGGTTCTACGTGGAACCCAAAAGGGTTCTTACCTGGAACAAAAACGGGTTCTTCAAAGGGTTCTCCTATGGGGACAGCTGAATAAACTTTTATAAGGTTCTCGATAGGTGTACTACAGCTGTTTGCACATTGTTAAAAAATACTGACATAGTGATAACGATATTTCAAGTGATATATTATTTGTTTGAAACCTTTGGAGTACAATGTTAACTGTTAATTTCCAATAGTTTTTGTTGATGTTGTTTTGTACTTCTACTTTTGTTACTTGTTTATTTTATTGCTTTTGGCAATGTAAACATCTGTTTCCATGCCAATAAAGCCCTTCCAATTGAAGAGAGAGATGGACGGGTGGGTATGGTAAAAGCGTGTGAGCGGTAAGAGGGGGGGTAGAAGAGAGATAGAGAGAGAGGAGGGTGGGTATGTGAAAAGCGGGTTGAGCGGTAGAGAGGGGGTAGACAGAGAGATAGAGAGAGAGGGAGGGTGGGTATGTGAAAGCGGGTGAGCGGTAGAGAGGGGTAGACAGAGAGATAGAGAGAGAGGGAGGGTGGGTATGTGAAAAGCGGGTGTAGCGGTAGAGAGGGGTAGACAGAGAGATAGAGAGAGAGGGAGGGTGGGTGTCCAACAAGTGACAGAAGAAGCATTGCAGAAGAGAATAGCTGTAATAAAAAACAGCAAAATTCTGAACAGTTTTTCTGATGTCTATCCTAACACACCATGTTGACCACTTTTTGCAAACAAATGTGGGAAGGAATCAGTTGCTATGGAGGAATCAAAAATACACAAGTCGAGTGTCACAATATGACTCTTATTAAAGATTGGAGAGAGAGAGAAACCATAAAATAGAGATCATGTTGATAAGAGAAGTACACACGCACTCACAAATTCCAATAAAAACTACTCCATAGGGGGCAGCATTGCTCCCTTGTTAAATTTGTTCCTATCCCGTAATTAGAGAGAGAGAGAGAGCCTCGGGCAGCTGGTTCTGGGGCTCTGTTTCAAACACAAACAGAACCCACAGAAGCCCAGGACAGCAACACAGTTAGACACACCAAATTATGAGAAAGCAAAGAATAACTATTTGACAACTGGAAAGAATCAACAAGAAAAGTAAGTATTTTTGCAATGCTATTGGCCCTAACAGAGAGTACACAGTGGACAGAAATACTGACCACGGTGACTGACCAAAATTAAGAAATTCCTTGACTATGTACAGACTAAGTGAGCATTGCTTGCTATTGGAGAGAGGCCGCCACAGGCCTAGCTGGCTCTTGAGAGAAGACCAGGCTATGTGCACACTGACACAAATGCGGTGGAAACTGAGCTGCACTTCCTAACCTCCCTGCCAAATTTAAAATCAAATCAAATCAATGGTATTTGTCACATGCGGAAATACAAAGTGAAATGCTTACTTACAAAGCCCTTAACAACAATGCAGTTATGTATGACCATATTAGAGACACATATTTCTCAAAGACCCACAATGAATTCAATAACAATTCAAACAGTGATAAACACCCATATCTGTCATTCAAAATACCACAATGTGCAATCACAGCAGCAAAATATGTGGCCGTTGCCATGAGAAAAGGGCAACAAGTGGAGCACAACAACATTGTAAATACCACCAATATTTATCTGTTTATTTATCTTTCCCATTATTCATTCACTCTTAGAAAAAACGGTTCCAAAGGTGACTTTGGCTGTCCCCATAGGAGAACCATTTTTGGTTCCAGGTAGAACCTTTTTGGTTCCATGTAGAACCCTCTGTGGGAAAAGGTTCTACGTGGAACCCAAAAGGGTTCTACCTGGAACAAAACGGGTTCTTTCAAAGGGTTCTCCTATGGGACAGCTGAATAAACTCTTTAAGGTTCTCGATAGTGTACTACAGCTGTTTGCACATTGTTAAAAATACTGCACATAGCTGATAAACGATATTTCAAGTGATATATTATTTGTTTGAAACCTTTGTGAGTACAATGTTAACTGTTAATTTCCAATAGTTTTTGTTGAATGTTGTTTTGTTACTTCTCACTTTTGTTACTTGTTTATTTCACTTGCTTTTTGCAATGTAAACATCTGTTTTCCATGCCAATAAAGCACTTCCATTGAGAGAGAGAAGAGAAAGGGTGGGTAATGCGAAAAGCGCGGGTTGAGGAAGTAGAGAGGGGTAGACAGAGAAAGATAGAGAGAGGTGAGGAGGTGGGTGTCCAACAAGTGACAGAAGAGCATTGCAGAAGAGAATAGCTGTAATAAAACACAGCAAAATGAAATTCTGAACAGTTTATCTGATGTCTATCCTAACACACAATGTGACCCACTTTTTGCACAAATGTGGAAGGAATCAGTCGGAACATGGACTAACAGCTTTCAAAGATAACGGAGCTATTTTGGGTTTCGAGTCTGTTTTTCAAAGCAATCTTTAAAACAATCTCTCTCTCCTCTCTCTCTGCCCCCTCTCTCCTCTCTATCTGCCCCCTCTCTCCTCTCTCTCTGCCCCCTCTCTCCTCTCTCTGCCCCCTCTCTCCTCCTTCTTCTGAACTGTCGTTTTGCTGAGCCATGAAAATCAGATTCAGTCTTCATCAGTGAGAATATAGTATTACAAATCCACAGACATCACAAGATAAAATATGAACATAAACATGAATGTTAAGCCGACTGAGACTTTCAATCACCATCATTTCAATTTTGTGTTCGTAGTTTTACTTTTTTTGCGCTTTAATATTCTTGAAAAGCATTATATAGGTAAAAAAAATCACTAGGGGTGTGGTGACAATCATAAACAATGCTATGTGGTCACATAGCCCATCAATGTGTCCCAATGGCACCCTATTCCCTAAATAGTGCCTATTTTTTGACTAGATCCCTATGGGCCCCAGGGTCAAAAGTAGGACACTATATAGGGAATAGGGTTCCATTGGGGATGGGCACTGTACCTTGTCATAAACAATGTTATGGCCACTTACAGAGAGATACATCAATGTCCTTTGGAATATGTCTTTCTTCAGCCCTCATATAATTCGATGGTTATGGATGATTGCTTTGATGATTGCTTTTACTGCAGTCATAAAGTCATAGGTTGTGATTTGGCAAGATACAAATACATATTTAAATATGGTCATGTCCTTTGTAACTGTTTGTTGGGATGACAGATTGGCCAAACATTAGATAAGTATAAGGCCCAACACCATCGCCCTTTCTAGTGAAGACAGATAGCACAGAGACCCTTCCTGCCTCCGTCCCTCTCAGCTACAACTGAGACCCACCCTCTCTGACTCACCCTCCCTTTCCCATTCGTTAACTCGTCATCTCATTCCTTCCTGTACGTCACAGAGGTCAAATAGAAACGCAGTGGAAACAATGGACGCATAGACTCTTGAGAAACACACACACCACCCCAATAGAACTTACGTGATTAAGATCAATGTACTTGGCTGTACATCAGATATGACGGAGAAGTGTTAAAAGCCTACGTGGAGCCCTGGTTGAGATGGTACACCATACTACACTCTTCAAGATAACTGCTCACCAGGGCCACACCAAAAATGTCTGAGAAAAAGATAGTACAACCATGGTATGTTTATTTGTGTCCAACACAACTTTATTAACGAGTGTAGACATTATATAAACCAAATGTTCTCATATTGTGTTTGAAATGTAGTATAAAAACGAAAAACATTTTACAAATGAGTTCCCAGGTCTAAACCAAAAATGTCTTCTTCAGTTTAAGTGTCAGAGAGACAGATAGTAAAAGTATAAACCTATTAAACTGCCTTGAACGATCTGAATGAAGCCTTGACATACCGGTGTGATAAACGTTAGATAACGGCAATAAAGTGAAGTGTAGCGTGATGTGCTTTCTGGCACAAAATGGCTGCCGCTCGTTACATCACCATAGTGAAGGGAAAATCTAGAGACACAACTGGTCAGCAAACCCATGTTGGATTTAGAGTGGTAAGGGTTAGGGTTATGGAGATGCCATTCATGTCCATTTAATCAATCGCACCCCGGTGCTTTGATAGTGGAGGAGTTGGATCTATCAGGAGCACCTCTTAAATCACTTTGAGTAACTTGGTGGAATACACACTGTACTGCATATCCCATCCATTATTATATCTAAGACCTAAAGAAATATGAGTATTTACTAGGGATCCCCATTAGCTGCTAAGTATTAGGATTAGGGTTAGGTCAAGGCAGCAGCTACAAACACATTAAGGTGCTTACATCACACATAAAATGAAAGATAAAACAGTACATCATATAACATTATTACACCACTACATACTGTATATACACAATACAACATGTATAATACAACAATATTAAAATGTACATGTGTGTAGAGTGCGCGTGTCTGTACCTGTGTGTGCGTCACTTCACAGTCCCCCATTTGTGTTTTTAAAAATCTGATTCAGCTGCTTGCATCAGTTACCTGATGTGGAATAGAGTTCCATGTAGCCATGGCTCTATGTAGTACTGTGCGCCTCCCATAGTCTGTTCTGGACTTGGGGATTGTGAAGAGACCTCTGGTGGCATGTCTTGTGGGATATGCATGGGTGTCTGAGCTGTGTACTAGTAGTGTAAACAGACAGCTCGGCGCATTCAGCTTGTCAACACTTCTTACAAAAACAAGTAGTGATGAAGTCAATCTCTCCTCCACTTTGAGCCATGAGAGATTGACATGCATATCATTAATGTTAGCTCTCTGTGTACATTTAAGGGCCAGCCGTGCTGCCCTGTTCTGAGCCAATTGTAATTTTCCTAAGTCCCTCTTCGTGGAACCTGACCACACAACTGAACAGAGTCCAGGTGTGACAAAACTAAAGCCTGTAGGACCCGCCTTGTTGATAGTGTTGTTAAGAAGGCAGAGCAGTGCTTTATTATGGACAGACTTCTTCCCACCCTAGCTACTGTTGTATGGATATGTTTTGACCATGACAGTTTACAATCCAGGGTAACTCCAAGCAGTTTAGTCACCTCAACTTGCTCAATTTCCACATTATTTATTGCAATATTTAGTTGAGGTTTAGGGTTTAGTGAATGATTTGTCCCAAATACAATGCTTTAAGTTTTTGAAATATTTAGGACTAACTTATTCCTTGCCAACAATTCTGAAACGAACTGCAGCTCTTTGTTAAGTGTTGCAGTCATTTCAGTCACTGTAGTAGCTGACGTGTATAGTGTTGAGTCATACGCATACATAGACACACTGGCCTTACTCAAAGCCAGTGGCATGTTGTTAGCAAAGATTGAAAAGAGTAAAGGGCCAAGGCAGCTGCCCTGGGGAATTCCTGATTCTACCTGGATTATGTTGGAGAGGCTTCTATTAAAGAACACTCTTTGTTCTGTTAGACAGGAAACTCTTTATCCACAATATAGCAGTTGCTATAAAGCCATAACACATGTTTTTCCAGCAGCACTAAAGTCTGACAAAACAGCCCCCACAATCTTTTTGATCAATTTCTCTCATCCAATCATCAGTCAGTTGTGTATGTGCTGTGCTTGTTGAATGTCCTTCCTTATAAGTGTGCTAAAAATCGTCCGCTATTATCCTCAGTAATTGATAGACAACAATATTTTTTTCACCTCTTCCACACTCACTTTATGGAATTTAAATTTACAAAGCTTGTCTTTCATAATTTGATCAGCATTTGTTGCTGGCATGTCATGCCTAAGTTTGCTAATCTTGCCAATGAAAATATCATTAAAGCATCTGGCATTATCACTGGGTTTTGTGAGGAATGAGTCATCTGATTCAATGAATGATTGAGCTGACTTTGCCTTTTTGCCTAAAATGTAATTTAAGGTGCTCCAAAGCTTTTTAGTTTCATTTTTTATATAATTTATCTTTGTTTCATAGTATATTTTCTTATTTTTATTCAGTTTAGTGAGATGATTTCTAAATTTGCAGTACGTTTGCCAATCGGTGGTGCTGCCAGACTTATTTGGCAAACCTTTCGCCTCATCCCCAAATGTTTTATTCCTCGTCAATCCAAGAGGATTTAACAGTTTTTACAGTAATGCTCTTAATGAGTGCATGCTTATTAGTAACTGGAATAATGAATTTCATAAATGTGTCAAGTGCAGTGTATGGTTGCTCCTCATTACAAACCATTCATTACATCAACAACATAGGAATCACTACAAAATGTAGTGTATGACCTCTTATACACTATATTAGGCCCAGCCCTTGGAACGTTGGTTTTCCTAGATATGGCTACTATATCCGATGGATTTGGATACTGTTTTAAAGCAAATTTCTTCAGCATTAGTAAATATGTGATCAATAAATGTTGATGATTTCATTCCTGTGCTGTTTGTAATTACCCTGGTAGGTTGACTGATAACCTGAACCAGGTTGCAGGCACTGGTTACAGTTTGAAGCTTTTTCTTGAGTGTGCAGCTTGATGAAAGCCAGTTAATATTTAAATCACCCAGAAAATATACCTCTCTATTGTTATCACATACAGTACATTGTCAAGCATTTCACACATATTATCCAGATACTGACTGTTAGCACTTGGTGGTCTACAGCAGCTTCCCACCAGAATGGGCTTTCGGTGAGGTAAATGAACCTGTAGAACCATATTACTTCAACAGTATTTAACATGAGGTCCTCTCTAAGCTTGACAGGAATGTGGTTCTGAATATACACGGCAACACCTCCTACATTGGCATTTCTGTATTTTCTGTAGATGTTATAGCCATGTATTGCTACCACTGTATTGTCATATATTATCTAAGTGAGTTTCAGAGAATATGAATATCATCTGTTACTAGCAAGTTATTGACTTCACGAACCTTGTTCCTTAAGCTACGTATGTTAACGTGGGCTGTTTTTAGCGCTTTTCTGGTATGCTTGATTGTTTTCATTGCTTTAGTGAAAAGAAAAATACATTGCAAAAATTAAACACTTGAGCAATGTTTAGTACAATGTACGGAACCTAATTGATGTCCCTCTAACTGCCCTTAATGCCTCTGCTGATCCTACAGCTATTGTATGCAGTAGTCATGTCCCTATTAACTATACTGTTAGCACTGAGGCGGTGTGCCCTAGTAGGAAGTCCACGTATGCAGCTCACCCTGCACTAACATACATGAGCATGTCTACTTCTGCTAAGCTTCCCAGGTAATCAATAGACAGAAAAAACAGGGCTAACATATTTAGTCTATTCCTATTCTATTCTAGGGTCACCCTAGCCTTCCTGCCTACCTTTATAATGTTTATAATGCTGTTGTGTATCAAGATGGCCGACTCTCTGAACCCAAATGAGCCAGTCTCACAATGGAAAAACGTCAAAGTTCAACGTTCCAACAAATAACACAGCTAGATGTTTGTTGGGTCGTACACTTTCATTATGGCAATGTCCCAAATGGCACCCTTTTTCCACTGCACTACCCCATAGGGCTATATAGGGAATAGGGTGCAATACCATATTAAATCGATACAGCTGAATTATAATGGTTTGATCACATATCGTAAATGCCTTCCACCCCGCCAATCTTAAGTGTTTCTGATAACCCTTGTCTTTCAGAGTGCTGATAAGATTGATAAGGGGTACGGCCGTTTTAGGTCATGTGGGGAATGTACTGTCTCTCTCCTGTTATCTGTGTGAAAGTTGCACAATAACTTTACACAGGTACACTGTAAAGGAAACCTAACTCAAAGGAATCTGTTTGGAACATAGTGGGAAATGTGAAACCTGTAGCGAAAAACTACACTCAGTCCTATTACACCATTTAACAAAGAAACATATGACGCTATGAAATCCCTGTTATAGGCTACCAATGAGGTCCTTTTGGCCACGCCTTTGTCTCATATGATAAGGAGTATTTCACAATTTACTGGTAGAGACACGACTTGCCTTTATTTCCTGTTTTCTGTGTTAGGTAATACAGTAACTCTACACCCAGTTTAACTGTCAATTATTACTGGATTAGTTTAATGATTACTGGAAACACAAACCTACCAGGGTCTACAAAGAGACACAATAGGTGTGTGTGTGTGTGTGTGTGTGTGTGTGCGTGCGTGCGTGCGTGCGTGCGTGCGTGTGTGGCGGTTGCCACAGAATCTAAAGGTGATGTCACCAAAATAGACCACTGTCCCACACTTCCCGATTCAATCATTCATATTTGTGTTTTCATAAGTACCATGTTAGAAGATAGAATAGCCCAGATAACCTGCATCAATGCTACCATTGACACGACACAACCAAGTTACATTGCCTGACTGTCACTGACTCCTCCATTGTCAGAGCATAAAACGCAATAATCACATAAAAAACATTTTAATAAAGGACAGCCTAGTGGTTAAGAGCGTCGGACCAGTAACCGAAAGGGCGCTGGTTCGAAACCCTGAGCCAACTAGGTGAAACATCTGTCCCTTGAGCAAGGCACTTAACCCTAATTGCTCCTGTAAATTGCTCTGGATAAGAGTGTCTGCTAAGCGACTAAAATGTTTATTAAAAATAACAATCTCGTTAATGTAACATTCTGATATATAGATTCATACAACAAAATAATACATGGATCTGGTAGTGCATGGATCAGGGTCGGCAGGTAGCCTAGCAGTTAGAGCGCTGGGCCAGTAACCAAAAGGTTGCTGGTTTGAATCCCTGAGCCGAGTAGGTGAAAAATCTGTCGATGTGACCTTGAGCTAGGCCCTTAGGAGTGCAGGAGTGTTAGTGCATTTATGGTTCAAGATTACGCTGAGTATCTTGTCCCAACTATTTTGGATCCAATCCAGTAAGTATTAGGCAACATTATGACACTGACACCCCTTTACAACAATAGCTACACACACACACACATTAATGGGTCCAAGGGTTAGACAGACTCATACTGGACACGACACCCCAAGGCTAAACCCTGCCATTCAGACCTGGGGGAGCCAGAGGTGTGTGTAGAGTTCAGGTGTGTGTAGAGTACAGTACACCAGTCTGACAGAGAGGTACATCCACCAGTGAGTGGATCAGGACTAAGCATCGTAGAGAGAGAGAGATACCTGGACCTAGACGATCATCATCATGACCATAACCAGCATTAGCCGCTCCTGGATCTCTGGGCTAATCATCTGCCTGTTTATCACTGCTGGTGAGAACGCTTCCTCTGCTGATCGGCACTTTACAATAGGAAACCAATTATTGCAGTTTAGAACTGTTTATAACGGGTTTAACATATATCATCTGTTCTATATAACAATTTATCACAGTTTATAACATGTTCAATATTAAAGTTATAAAGTGTTAAATATTACACTATGTAACCGGTTTGATAATACAATTTAAGAAAGTCTAAATGCTGTTTCTAAAATACAGTTTATAATCTGTTCAATATGACAGTTTATACAAGTCTATAACCTGATTAATAATAACAACAGGAAACATTTTCAAAATGTTTGTTATTGAAAACGGATAACACTCCTCCTGGATCTCTTTGCCAGCTGTCTGCCTGTGTATTCACTCTGCTGATCAATAACACAGGGGTTTATGGGATTTTATTGCATGTTCAATATTCACATTTATATATTATACTTTTTGTATAATGAGTTAGATATTAGTGTATAACCTGTTCAATATTACGGTTTATATAGTAAGTCTTTAACCTGAACAATATTAGTTTATAAAAGTTTATAACCTGTTAAATATTAGTTTATGAAAGTTTATAACCTGTTCAATATTAGTTTATGAAAGTTTTTAACCTGTTCAATATTAGTTTATGAAAGTCTATAACAGGGGTACTCAACTACCCATCACACAACTTTACTAGGTAGCAAAGGTCCGGATGGATATTGTCATTATCGGCGTAGTAACAAACCCCCAACTTGTGACCGATGCGACCCCAAACTGTTCAAATCAAATTTCATTTATCACATGCGCCGAATACAACAGGTGTAGACTTTACAGTGAAATGCTTGCTTACGAGGCCTTCAACTATGCAGAGGTACAAATAACTAATAAAAAGACAAATAGTAACTGACACAAGAGAAGTAAAAGACCCCTCTTATTGGCAGAAATAAAATGTTGCAGCTAATTTCATGCAATTCAACACATTTTGCCATTGGGCAGCGAGAAAATGTAACACTTTTAAAGCTAATTTCCTGCGATTCTACACATTTTGCCATGTCTTATGATACCTTAGTGAGTCAACAAAATCAATGTGGGCCCCCTGGGGGTCGAGGCCCCAATGGGCCCGTAATAACTACAAGACCTAGACAGCTGGTATCTAGCATGGGCTAGTTGATCAGCTGGACATTTTAAATAGTTCTCTAAGATCTGTCAGTGAATGACATAACGAGGAAAACTGTACTACCACATTTTAAATAGTTCTCTAAGATCTGTCAGTGAATGACATAACGAGGAAAACTGTACTACCACATTTTCTAAATTTAACCTTTTGCATTCTACTATTACAACTGTCAACTGCATTAAATTGAAAGACTGACAGTTGTCAAATAAATAAAGATATATACAGTACCAGTCAAAAGTTTGGACACAGCTACTCATTCAAGGGTTTTTTATTTATTTCAAAAAAAAAATCTTCTACATTATAGAATAATAGTGAAGACATCAAAACACATGGAATCATATAGTAAACAAAAAAACAGTTAAACAAATCAAAATGTATTTTAGATTTGTCAAAGTACCCACCCTTTGCCTTGATGACACATTGAGTTCTATCTGTCAAGTAATTTTAAACTAATTACACGCAGCCTAGGGCAATTGAGGAAAGCCTCTGAATTAGCAGGGAGTGATCCTTAGTATCGAAGGCCTTTGACAGGTCAATGAAGAGGGCAGCACAATGTTGCCTTTTATCCATACAGTTAACCACATCATTTATAACTAGGGATGCAGCAAAGATAGTGCTATGACCTGGTCTAAAACCTGAAGTTTAAAAAGATCTTTGCTGAGAATTAATCAAGGATTCTAGCATTTTAGCTAGGCAAGAAAGAAACAGGGCGATAATTATATAGGTCACAAGGGCCACCACCTTTGTGAAGGGGGAGTACATGGGCCGCCTTCCTATCCAGATATAATAGTCAGGTAAAAAAATATGGGTTAATGATTCAGCAATCAGGGGGGCAGAGTGTTGCAGCAAAAATGGATCAAGCATATCAGACCAAGTGGATTTTTTTTATATCAATCTTGAGCAAGGCATCATCACAGATAGTAAATTGTTGAAATGAAAACAAAGAATCAGTAGAAGTTGATGGGTTTACCATTGAGTCAACTAGAGGCAGCAGAGGGGCGGTAAATCCCAGTAACAAATAAATGTKTATTCTGGTTTATGGACACATCTATACATAGGGAAGCAGTCTCTAAGGTGCAGGGTATAGTACTGAGTGGTAGCCGGCTAGTAACAGTGACTATAGCTCAGGGCAGGGTACTAGGCGGAGGCCAGCTAGTGGTGACTAGTCTGATGGCCTGGAGATATAAGCTGATTATCTCTCCGTCCCAGCTTTGATGCACCTGTACTGTCTCCTCCTAGATGGTAGTGGGGTGAACAGGCTGTGGCTCGGGTGGCTGAGGTCCTTGATGATTTTCTTGGCCTTCCTGTGTCACCGGGTGCTGTAGATGACAGATGATGATGACAGAAGTGAATGCTACGAGGCGATAGTTATTTAGTTCAGTTACCTTCGCTTTCTTGGGTACAAGAACAATGGTGGACATCTTGAAGCAAGTGGAGACAACAGAATGGGATATGGAGAGATTGAATGTGTCCGTAAACACTCCAGCCAGCTGGTCTGCACATGCTCTGAGGACGCGGCTATGGATGCTGTTTTGGCCGGCAGCCTTGCGAGGGTTAACGCTCTTAAACGATTTACTCACGTCGGGAACAGAGAACGGGAGCACACAGTCCTTGTGAGCGGAGGTGGCCCTCGGTGGCGGCACGATGTTGTTTTCCTCGAAACGGGCGAAGAAGGTGTTTAGTTTTTCTGGGAGCGAGGTGTTGGTGTCCACGGCATGGCTGGCTTTCCCTTTATAATCTGTGATTGTCTGGAGTCCCTGACACATACGTCTCGTGTCTAATCCATTGAATTGCAACTTCACTTTGTCCCTGCACAGTCATTTTGCCTCTTTGATTGCCTTACAGAGGTCATAGCTGGTCTGTTTATACACGTCCATATTCCCAGTTCCCTTGCCCTGGTTAAATGCGGTGGTTTCACACTGACTCTGGCCCCAGTTCTTCTTCCTCTTCTTTGCTGTCAGAGTTTTGGTGCAGCCCCCGGGATGAATAGAGCTGCTTCTGGAAGTTCAAACCAAGGATCCCGGTGAGTGACCACCAAACTAAATTCACCCAAAGTTATTTTCAGCTGTAGGTAAAAGTGTAGAGCGGTGATGCACCAACACATCCAACAGAAGACCACGATAAACCCCCAGCTGGACAGCACAGAGGGGAGGCCCAGAAGGGTCCAAGCATGAACCCTTCCCCTTCTCTCACATCTCCTGTCTACTTCAAAGCTTCTCAGCAGCAGGGTTGAACCAAATGATACTCAGACTTGTGCCGGATACAGAGACTCAGTTGGGTACCGATGAAGACTGAGGATGACTACAGCTCAGTAAAGGAGCTTCTCCACTGGAAAGCAATGAACTGAACACAAAGTACCTCAAAAACTAATTTCCTCAAGGAAACGATGTAAACGGACTTAAAATGACATGGTTAAAAGTGTTGAGATGTGTGTATAATAAGACCTTGTATTTAGGATGTGGATGAGATATTACCCTCACTTGTCCAAGTAAAAATATGTTGTTTGGTATCTGTGCGACCACACAGTCTTCACATCGATCATTGGTTCCAGACAGGATATATGTAATACGAGTACGTAGCTCGATCCTACATTTTCTGTGAATGTGAGTGTGTAACCTGTAGGCTATACGTTACTTGTATTATTACTATCTACACTGAAGAAAAATATAAACACAACATGTAAAGTGTTGGTCCCGTGTTTCATGAGCTGAAATAAAAGATCCAAAAAATGTTCCAAATGCACAAAAAAACATATTTCTCTCAAATGTTGTGCACAAATGTGTTTACATCCCTGTTAGTGAGCATTTCCCCTTTGCCAAGATAATCCATTTAACTGACAGGTGTGGCATATCAAGAAGCTGATTAAACAGCATGATCATTACACAGGTGCACCTTGTGCTGGGGACAATAAAAGGCCACTCTAAAATGTGCAGTTTTGTCACAAAATACCACAGATGTCTTAAGTTTTGAGGGAGCGTACAATTGGCATATTGACTGCAGGAATGTCCACCAGAGCTGTTGCCATAGGATTTTATGTTCATTTCTCTACCATAAGCAGCCTCCAACGTAGTTTTAGAGAATTTGGCATTATGCCCAACCAGCCTCACAACAACAGACCACTGATGTCAACATTGTGAACAGAGTGCCCCATGGTGGTGGTGGGGTTATGGTAGGTAACGATATCCTGAGGCCCATTGTGAGGACAATTATTTTGAAGGTATCTGTAACCAACAGATGCATATCTGTATTTCCAGTCATGTGAAATCCATAGAATTGGGTCAAAGGAATTTATTGCAAATGTACTAATTTCCTCATATGAACTGTAACTCACTAAAATCAATGAAATTGTTACATTTTTCAGTAAACATTTATCTTACAATCCCCGTCTTATTTCGTGCAAAAATATCAAGAATAACTGTTTGTTTGATTTTAGGCCAATCTCCATTCAAATCAAATCAAATCAAATCAAAATGTATTTGTCATATGTCGAATACAAAAGGTGCCAAATACATACAAAAATTGTAGCCTATCATATTAATACATAATTTTGCCGTCACAACCTCCATTATTAATTCATCCTGTACATTCATTGCTTTACCCTGGTTATTTCTAAATAAATCTTAAATTTGATCAAATATCTACTGTCTCCAAGAATGCATTGCCATGTCCTTTTAAGAACTGAATTGCCTTCAGAATTATAAATTAACAGTAGATATAATTGTAACTATTTTATAGTTTCTTGCTGACTTATGGCAAGTGGTTACCTGTTTAGTAATTTTATAGTAATAAGAATAAGATTAAGTACTACACAAGAAATGTGAGAAATAACACAAAAAACGAAATACTGCAAAGTTGTCTAGGAGCTAGGCACAAGGCGACCATGTCTATTGGTGCCATCTTGTTGTCTTATTTACAGCTGTTATTAGACAAAGACAATATGTTTGATACCCCTGGGGCGGCAGGGTAGCCTAGTGGTTAGAGCGTTGGACTAGTAACTGAAAGGTTGCAAGATTGAATCACCGAGCTGACAAGGTAAAATCTGTCGTTCTGCCCCTGAACAAGGCAGTTAACCCACTGTTCCTAGGCCGTCATTGTAAATAAGAATTTGTTCTTAACTGACTTGCCTAGTTAAATAAAGGTTAAATAAAATACAAATAGAATAATTCAGGAGTTTGACAATGAAGCCCTTTATCTACTTCCCCAAAGTCATTTTAATGTCTCTGTGTGCAGTTTGAAGGAAGTTGCTAACTGTCATTAGGGAATTGCTAACTAGCTTTAGCGCATTGACTGGAAGTCTATGGTAACTGCTTGCATGCTAGTAGATACCATAGACTTCCAGTCATTGCGCTTATGCTAGTTAGCATTGGCTGACGAAACTACCTCTAACTTCCTTCATACTGGATGCCATTTCTGCATCCAACATCACTACTGTGGTAGGAAAATCGGTTTGGGAGGCGAGATGCATGACGTCAAAGAGGTGCCTGGTGTTGTCTGAAGAGTGTCGGCCTATTATAATACCTGTTTGATTGGAATGTATTATTATGGGAAGTACTGTTTCGAATCTGCTGGATATTGCTAACAATTTTTACATCTGTGTGAATCAAAGAAAATCGGACGATAACTACTACAGTCTGTAGAATATAAAAACATTTGAGTAGGACAGTGATTAAAGCGGTGTTCATGGTATGCAGAAAGTTATAAGAGCAATACACTTGTGTAGCAATATTCAAAATATTGGGGAATTATCCGTCCTGAAAAGGCGCTTTACCTGTAGAAATTAACGGAATCTCTAAGGAGTTACGGTCTGGGGAGGAAATAGCTGGAAGTTGGATATACTTAAGATATGGTTACATAAAAGTGATGAAAATATGTAATATATGAGTATATAAAACTTGATAAGACTGCATATACAAATCATATAAAATGATGCAGCAATAGTCTTCAGTGTATATAAAGCCTTATTGCGACTTCTGTTGCTACTGCAGGTTCTACAAGCAGTACCTCAATGGCATCAACAGAAATCGCTACATCTACAGAACAACTTTCAACTACAGAAATCCCTGTAACTGCTACAGCAAATCCAAGTACTACTGATGCTGTAACCACAGCCGGATTAAGTACTACTGATGCTGTAACTACAGCCGGATTAAGTACTACTGATGCTGTAACTACAGCCAATCCAGGCACTCCCAACGTTGTAACTACAGCCAATCCAGGCACAACTGATGTTGTAACAACAGCCAATCCAGGCACACCTGATGTTGTATCTACAGCCAATCCAGGCACACCTGATGTTGTAACTACAGCCAATCCAGGCACAAACCTGAATGTTTCAACTACAGCCAATCCAAGGCACACCTGATGTTGTAACTACAGCCAATCCAGGCACACCCGATGTGTAACTACAGCCAATCCAGTCACTCCTGATGTTGTAACTACAGCCAATCCAGGCACTCCTGATACTGTTAACTACAGCCAATCCAGGCACACCTGATGTTGTAACTACAGCCAATCCAGGCACTCCCAACGTTGTAACTACAGCCAATCCAGGACACACCTGATGCTGTAACTACAGCCAATCCAGCACACCTGATGTTGTAACTACAGCCAATCCAGGCACTCCAACTGTTGTAACTACAGCCAATCCAGGCACTCCCAACGTTGTAACTACAGCCAATCCAGGCACACTGATGTTGTAACTACAGCCAATCCAGGCACTCCAACGTTGTAACTACAGCCAATCCAGGCACTCCCGACGTTGTAACTACAGCCAATCCAGGCACACTGATGTTGTAACTACAGCCAATCCAGGCACACCTGATGCTGTAACTACAGCCAATCCAGGCACACCTGATGTTGTAACTACAGCCAATCCAGGCACACCCGATGTTGTAACTACAGCCAATCCAGGCACACCTGATGTTGTAACTACAGCCAATCCAGCCACACCTGATGCTGTAACTACAGCCAATCCAGCCACACCTGATGTTGTAACAACAGCCAATCCAGGCACACCTGATGTTGTAACAACAGCCAATCCAGGCACACCTGATGTTGTAACTACAGCCAATCCAGGCACACCCGATGTTGTAACTACAGCCACTCCAGGCACACCTGATGCTGTAACTACAGCCAATCCAGGACCCCCTGATGTTGTAACTACAGCCAATCCAGGCACACCTGATGTTGTAACTACAGCCAATCCAGTTACTCCGTATGCTGTAACTACAGCAATCCAGGCACTCCTGACACTGTAACTACAGCCAATCCAGGCACCACCTGATGCTGTAACTACAGCCACTCCAGGCACACCTGATGCTGTAACTACAGCCAATCCAGTTACTCCTGATGCTGTAACTACAGCCAATCCAGGCACTCCTGATACTGTAACTACAGCCAATCCAGGCAACACCTGATGCTGTAACTACAGCCACTCCAGGCACTCCCAACGTTGTAACTACAGCCAATCCAGTCACTCCTGATGCTGTAACTACAGCCAACCAGGCACTCCCAACGTTGTAACTACAGCCAATCCAGTCACTCCTGATGCTGTAACTACAGCCAATCCAGGCACACCCGATGTTGTAACTACAGCCAATCCAGTCACTCCTGATGCTGTAACTACAGCCAATCCAGGCACACCCGATGTCGTAACTACAGCCAATCCAGTTACACCTGATGTTGTAACTACAGCCATTCCAGGCACACCCGATGTCGTAACTACAGCCAATCCAGTTACACCTGAATGTTGTAACTACAGCCAATCCAGGCACACCTTGATGCTGTAACTACAGCCAATCCAGGCCCACCTGATGTTGTAACTACAGCCAATCCAGGCACACCTGATGTTGTAACAACAGCCAATCCAGGCACTCCTGATGCTGTGGAAACTACAGCCAATCCGGCACACCTGATGTTGTAACTACAGCCAATCAGGCACTCCCAACGTTGTAACTACAGCCAATCCAGGCACACCTGATGTTGTAACTACAGCCAATCCAGGCACATGATGTTGTAACTACAGCCAATCCAGGCACACCTGATGCTGTAACTACAGCCAATCCAGGCCCACCTGATGTTGTAACTACAGCCAATCCAGGCACACCTGATGTTGTAACAACAGCCAATCCAGGCACCTCCTGATGCTGTAACTAACAGCCAATCCAGGCACACCTGATGTTGTAACTACAGCCAATCCAGGCATCCCAACGTTGTAACTACAGCCAATCCAGGCACACCTGATGTTGTAACTACAGCCAATCCAGGCACACCTGATGTTGTAACTACAGCCAATCCAGGCAACACCTGAGTTGTAACTACAGCCATCCAGGCACACCTGATGTTGTAACTACAGCCAATCCAGCACTCCAACGTTGTAACTACAGCCAATCCAGGCACACCTGATGTTGTAACAACAGCCAATCCAGGCACACCTGATGTTGTAACTACAGCCAATCCAGGCACACCTGATGTTGTAACAACAGCCAATCCAGGCACTCCCAACGTTGTAACTACAGCCAATCCAGGCACACCTGATGTTGTAACAACAGCCAATCCAGGCACATTGATGTTGTAACTACAGCCAATCCAGGCACACCTGATGTTGTAACTACAGCCAATCCAGGCACACCTGATGTTGTAACTACAGCCAATCCAGACTCCCAACGTTTGTAACTACAGCCAATCCAGGCACACCTGATGTTGTAACAACAGCCAATCCAGGCACACCTGATGTTGTAACTACAGCCAATCCAGGCACACCTGATGTTGTAACAACAGCCAATCCAGGCACACCTGATGTTGTAACTACAGCCAATCCAGGCACACCTGATGTTGTAACAACAGCCAATCCAGGCACACCTGATGTTGTAACTACAGCCAAATCCAGGCACACCCAACGTTGTAACTACAGCCAATCCAGGCACACCTGATGTTGTAACAACAGCCAATCCAGGCACACCTGATGTTGTAACTACAGCCAATCCAGGCACACCCTGATGTTGTAACTACAGCCAATCCAGACACCTATGTTGTAACAACAGCCAATCCAGGCACACCTGATGTTGTAACTACAGCCAATCCAGGCACCCACGTTGTAACTACAGCCAATCCAGGCACACCCTGATGTGTAACAACAGCCAATCCAGGCACACCTGATGTTGTAACAAACAGCCAATCCAGGCACACCTGATGTTGTAACTACAGCCAATCCAGGCCACACCTGATGTTGTAACTACAGCAAATCCAGGCACACCTGATGTTGTAACTACAGCCAATCCAGGCACACCTGATGTTGTAACTACAGCCAATCCAGGCACACCTGATGTTGTAACTACAGCCAATCCAGGCACACCTGATGTTGTAACTACAGCCAATCCAGGCACATCCTGATGTTGTAAACTACAGCCAATCCAGGCACATCCTGATGTTGTAACTACAGCCAATCCAGGCACCATCTGATGTTGTAACTACAGCCAATCCAGGCACACTGATGCTGTAACTACAGCCAATCCAGGCACATCTGATGTTGTAACTACAGCCAATCCAGGCACATCCGATGTTGTAACTCAGCCATCCAGGACATTGATGTGTAATACAGCCAATCCAGGCACACTGATGTTGTAACTACAGCCAATCCAGGCCCACCTGATGTTGTTACTACAGCCAATCCAGGCACATCTGATGTTGTTAACTACAGCCAATCCAGGCCACCTGATGTTGTAACTACAGCCAATCCAGGCACACCTGATGTTGTAACTACAGCCAATCCAGGCCCACCTGATGTTGTTACTACAGCCAATCCAGGCCCACCTGATGTGTTACTACAGCCAATCCAGGCCACCTGATGTTGTAATCTACAGCCAAATCCAGGCCCACCTGATGTTGTAACTACAGCCAATCCAGGCACACCTGATGTTGTAACTACAGCCAATCCAGGCCCACCAGATGTTGTAACTACAGCCAATCCAGGCAACACCTGATGTGTAACTACAGCCAATCCAGGCACACCTGATGTTGTAACTACAGCCAATCCAGGCCCCACCTGATGTTGTTACTACAGCCAATCCAGGCCACGATGTTGTACTACAGCCAATCCAGGCACACCTGATGTTGTAACTACAGCCAATCCAGGCCCACCTGATGTTGTAACTACAGCCAATCCAGGCACACCTGATGTTGTAACTACAGCCAATCCAGGCACACCTGATGTTGTAACTACAGCCAATCCAGGCCCACTGATTGTTGTAACTACAGCCAATCCAGGCCCACCTGATGTTGTTACTACAGCCATCCAGGCCCACCTGATGTTGTAACTACAGCCAATCCAGGCACACCTGATGTTGTAACTACAGCCAATCCAGGCACACCTGATGTTGTACACTACAGCCAATTCAGGCACCACCTGATGTTGTAACTACAGCCAATCCAGGCCCACCTGATGTTGTACTACAGCCAATCCAGGCCACCTGATGTTGTACTACAGCCAATCCAGGCACACCTGATGTTGTAACTACAGCCAATCCAGGCCCACCTGATGTTGTAACTACAGCCAATCCAGGCCCACCTGATGTTGTAACTACAGCCAATCCAGGCCCAACCTGATGTTGTAACTACAGCCAATCCAGGCCCACCTGATGTTGTAACTACAGCCAATCCAGGCACACCTGATGTTGTAACTACAGCCAATCCAGTCACACCTGATGTTGTAACTACAGCCGAACCAGGCACATCTGATGTTGTAACTACAGCCAATCCAGGCCCACCTGATGTTGTAACTACAGCCAATCCAGTCACACCTGATGTTGTAACTACAGACAAGTCATCTGTTCCAAGTACAACTTCTCCATCTACTATTGCCACCACCACTAAGCCACCAATTCAGTGTGAGAACGGAGGTACACCTGAAGGACAGTCTTGCAACTGTCCTCCTGACTTCCACGGGGAGACCTGCAGAGATTTTAAAACTGACATAGTGCCAGGTATGTGAGACATTTTGTACAACAAATACAATTTGCGAAACCAAAACAGCCCTGAGATCCTACTTTCCCTTTGGTTAATAATCACAGCAAATGAAATAGATAAGTGATGAATACAAGACTTCGATTTTTTTTCACTTTGATAACTTAGAAAGCATAATATATTAGAAATAGTACTTCACCTATTTTATATGTCAATAGGTTATGATACATTCACAAATGTTGTCACTTTATCTTCTTGTAGGTACGCTCAATAGGACAGCGGTGGTTAATAATATGGAAACTAATTCCCCGTACATAGAAGCATATGATGACAAAACTTCAACTGAATACACAGACAAGGTCAAGAAATTCACAACAGAGGTAAGACAAAACACTAATGTCAAGTTAAGTGTTAAATACATTTAAGTAAAATAAAACAGTTGTAAAGCAATGTGGATAAATAAAAAAAATAACAACTGCTGTTCAAGACAGCAGGTGCTTTTCTATTTAATTGCCACAGAGGCCATGGGGTTGATTCATTTTATCTTAAGTCTTCGTGAATATGCATTGACCACTGTTTACATTTCAGATGGAGGAATACTACAGGAGTACAGGGATACGGAATTTCACAGTGGAAAACGTAACTTTGAGGTACTAGACTAGCATGCCAAAATCACCATGGTACATATTTACAAAACTACAATTTCACCCTGTATCCTATCCTACCCCTTATCTTATATAACGGTGATCTATTGACAGTACAAAAACCTGTCCACGTTGTCATGAGGTTATATGAAAATGTAAACAAAGATTATGCAGAGATTATTCTCATTGGTCGCCCTTATTTTTGTTCTCTCAGTAAGGGGTCAGCTATAACCATACGCTTGGGACGTGGTATAGAGGAGAAAAGGGTAAATGCAAGGAGAACCTCTTACATTCTTATTTATACCTTATAATACTTTTTCACAGAGAAGCTGAAAGTTGCAGATGGTGTAGTGATGATATTTTGCTCTGTGATGCTTTCAGATGGAAAAGCCCTTGTACAACCCCAAGGCAGGATCATATAGGTAATTTAAATAAGTGATTCATTAACTATGATACATAAACACTTTTCGACTTTGGTTTTGGTGATGGTTGGTTACCACCATGGTTGGGGTTAATTCCATTTCATTTTCAGTCTATTCAGATATATGTACACTGAAATTCTTCAATGCTTTTCAATGAGGAAAATGTGGAATTGTGTTRACTTTCTGACTTGACTGTAACTGAAACGGAATTGACCCCAACCCTGGTTACCACAGAATTCAAATAGGTTAGTGGTAGTTGGGTTTGCCAAGACCACACCCTCAGTTTACAAAAACAAATGTTAGGCCTCACTGTGGGAAGAAACAGAGGTTACAGAGTGTTGCATTAAGTGCAAAATAACCTCAAAGACTTTAACTCAACCTCCTTTCTTTAGTTTGAAGGTCAAACACAATATCATTCTGACGGTTCTGAATGAACCAGGAGCTGAGCAACAGTACAAGAAGTTTGTAGAAGACGTTKATTTAGCTTTGGGAAATATGACATTGTGTCCAGGTAACAGCAATACATAAAGTCACATCTAAAAACACACCTTCAAAATACACACAACAATTCAAATCAAACTATCATTGTTAAGACATGGACCAAAACATTTGGTAATATCATTATCATATTTTTTCAGCTCTTCCGGATGCTGTTCCGGATTCAGGATGTCCTACGTTTTCTGTTAAGTCAGTGGATGAACTACAAGAAACGGCACTTGATGAGAAAGGTGAGAACATTCAGACGGAAGACTAGAGGAAGCAGATGGTGCAGCAGATAGGGAAAATATTTCCTCATTAACAAAATAAGAGTTTAGACCAGATCAAGAAGGAAATTAAATATGTAAAAAACATTATCTCTCTCTCTCTCTCTCTCTCTCTCTCTCTCTCTCTCTCTCTCTCTCTCCTCCTCTCATCTCTCTCTCTCTCTCTCTCTCCTCCCTCAGCTGTATGTCAGAAAACACATCAACCTTGATTTTGCAAAATACTTCTTGAGCCTTACATTAAAGATTGGGAAGTTGCTCTGTTTGACGGCATGTGCCCCAGACATAATAAACATAAAACTGCAACAGCGGTAATCTGTGAGTACACCAGAGCCGGCACTGTCATCGCAGTAAGTTGTAAACGTATATTTCAGTATACCACGAGATAACTATATACAGTACACTACCATATTTAGTAAACACCTTACAAGAACTCTTCAAGCGGTTTTTCGTTTACTATTTGACGATTAATTGTCTACATTGTAGAATAGATAGTGAAAGACATCAAAACTATCGCAAACCAACAACATATGGGGGGGAATACTGTACTGTAATTAAAAAAGATTAAAAGATCAAATATAATTTTATGATCTATAGATTCTTCAAATAGCCAGCCCCTTTACACTTTTCTTCCGCATCGCACGACTTAGCCACCCCTGGGCATGGTGTAAGGTGTTCGCTAAAACTTTTGGACAGTACGGGAGTGTGGATACTGTATGGTCTAAATATACAGTAGATCATAATATTAAAGGGAGGAGATCAACAGCTTGAAGTCGTAAGTTTACATACACCTTAGCCAAATTACATTCACACTCAGCTCATTTTTCACAATTCCCGACATTTAATCCAAGTAAAAACTGGATTGTCTTAGGCCAGTTAACGAGTCACCACACTCTTATATTTAGCAGAATGTGAAAGGTCAGAAACGATAGTAGAGAAAAGATTTAATTTCAGCTTGATTGCTGGGTCAAAGTTTTCAGTACACTTTACATACACATCAATTAGTATTTGGTAGCATTGCCTTTTAAATTGTTACTTGGGTCGAACGTGTCGGTAGCGCTTCACACAAGCTTTCCCACAATCAGTTGGCGTGAATTTTGGCCCATTCCTCCTGACAGAGCTCGGTGTCAACTGGAGTACAGGTTTGTAGGCCTCCTTGGCTGCGGCACACACTTTTCATTCTGCCCACAAATCTTCCTACACTATATGAATTGATGCACGAGACCTCAGGGCTATATGTGATGGCCAGGCAAGCATCCAATACCTACTTGTTATCTTATCGTGTCCTAAGCATTTTGCCTACACATACTATTGGAAAACGCTCCATTTAGGATAGACCCATTTCAATCCCGAGCCACACTTTAACTTCCCTGACCTGATGTCTTGAGATGTTAGCTTGTCAATATGTCCACATAATCTTTACCTCCCTCATAGATGCTGCATCCTATATTTATGCTGAAGCATGCACCAGCCTCCTCCGCCAGCCAAAGCACCCCTACCATGCATGCTTGCGCACCCCTGTGCTTCATCGTTGGATGGTGTTTCTTCGGCTTGCAATCCTCCCCCCTTTTTCCTCCAAACATAACGATGGCTGACTTAATGGCCAAACAGTTCTAATTTTGGGTATTTCATCAAACTCAGAGGACATTCTCAAAAAGTATGCGATCTTTGTCCTCCATTGAGAGTTGCAAACCGTAGTCCTGGCTTTCTGCTCTTTGTGGCGGTTTTGGCGGCAGTAGGCTTCTTCCTTGCTGAGGCGGTTCCTTTCAGGTTATGTCGATATAATGACTCGTTTTTACTGTGGATATAGAGGTTAACTTCTCTGTATGACCTGTTTCTCAGCATCTTCAAAGGTCCTTTGGCTGTTGTTCTGGATGATTTGCACTTTTCACACCAAAGTACGTTTCATCTCTAGGAGACAGAATTGTCTCCTTCCTGAGCGGTATGACGGCTACTGGGTCCCATGGTGTTTATACTTGGGTACTATTGTTTGTCCAGATGAACGTGGTACCTTCAGCATTTGGAAATTGCTCCAAGGATGAACCAGACTTGTGGAGTCTACCATTTTTTTCTGAGTCTTGCTGATTTATTTTGATTTTCCCATGATGTCAAGCAAAGAGACACAGAGTTTGAAGGTAGGCCTTGAAATACATCCACAGGTACACCTCCAATTGACCTCAAATTATGTCAATTAGCCTATTAGAAACTTCTAAAGCCATGACATCATCCAAGCTGTTAGGCACAGTCAACAGTCAAGCACAGTCAAGCACAGTCAACTTAGTGTATGTAAACTTCTGACCCACTGGAATTGTGATCAGTGAATTATAAGTGAAATAATCTGTCTGTAAACAATTGTTTGGAAAAATGACTTGTGTCATGCACAAAGTAGATGTCCTAACCAACTTTCCAAAATATATGTTGTTAACAAGAAATGTGTGGAGTGGTTGGAAAAACGAGTTTTTAATGACTCTAACCTAGGTGTATGTAAACTTCCGACTTCAAACTGTATATATTCTCTCCTATAATATTATTTTATATGAATACTGTATATATTCTTTACTGTTGGGAGACATTCCATTCTCGCTACAGTTTGATTTGGTCACCACTTCCTCACAGTGGAATAAAGCTATATGTCCGTCTATTTCAGCTGTAAAAAACACACAACTCAATCTGGTACCTGGCTGACTGTAAACTACCCGACCACAAGGTGGGTTATACGCGGAATCAGTATAACTGCCGTGGTTGTCCTGGTGATATTTGTGTCCTGATAGTGTTCCTGGTGGTGAACAAGAAGAAGGAAAAGAGGTAAGTGGGATGAGTTGAAGGAGGAGTAGAATATAGAGACATAGAGAAAGATTGATTATTGTATTTTCAATTAGGACATTTTGCTTGTGTAGTAAAAATACTCAATATTTTGGGCATCTCCTGTCCTCTACCCTGCCCTCTGTCTCCTGCTACCCTGCCCTCCTGTCTCTCTCACC
>NW_019943999.1:37921-54298 GCF_002910315.2 Salvelinus sp. IW2-2015 | reverse complement strand
GATGAATGGGCCTTTCCCAAGAAGACCAAAGCCTCCCCGGTACGGGGGCTGGGATTAGAAATACAAATGCTAGGCACTAAAAACCACTCCGCATCACGACAAGAAGAGACACTACATAAAGAAGACCGTAAGACAACAACACACATGACAACACAACATGACAACACAAGCATGGCAGCACATCATGACAACACGCATGGTAGCAACACAACATGACAACAACAGCATGGTAGCAACAAAACAGACACATTGGTAGTAGCAACAACATGGGTGGCAGCAAACAAACCATTGGAGCAGAAGAATTGCATTGGGACCACAGACAAACAGCACAAAGGGCAAAAAGGTGAGGACACACAATACACGCACGTGAAAGCAGCCCACACTAACTGTATCAGATAAGACGTGTCCATGATTTGAGTCTCAGAATTGTAGTGATGGAGAATAAACGGTCCAGTTTTTGCAGCTCGTCCAAATTGGTACAGAACATCTAGCTGCTCGCAGCGAGCACCTTACTGCCGATCTAAAACATATTAGTACATCTCGTAACACCTAGACATGGGTTTAATGGTCATCTGATCAGGGTTAGTTTTGGCAGCCTGGGGTGAGGAGCGATTGGATAGCGAGGATAAACCCAACGTTAAGGATTTACACCCTAGCCTGCAGCTTGGATATGTGCTGTCTGGTGGACCGCCCTCCACTGCACGGATAGTTTGGGAAAATCCTTGACTACATTACAGTGTACATGAGTATGGCAAGGGAAACAAAGGAGCAACACTTACATTATGAATACACCCTATCTTCTTATTCGCCCTACTTCTCGCTCTGTTATCATGACTCACCAGTCTTTCCCTCAGTGTTCTACTGGAAAGACAAGGTTGGTAGTCCTAGCCAATGTGTTTATCTGTGGTTCTCCAGAAAGCAGAGTGATCATAGTTATGATATCGAAGTCTAGACACATTTCTCTTTGCAATTGTACTGCATACTCTGGCCATTGCTTTGGCACCACTGTTTAGAACAAAACCTCCAAATCGTAGCACTCAATGCAATCAACAAACTCCGTCCAGGGCACTCCACACGGATCCTTACGGAATAGTTAATACCCCTCGCTGCACCCGGCACCGCCCTACCCAGTACAGATCGAAATCATACCTGGAGGTTCAGACTTATAAGAATTGGCAACGAGACAGAGTATACCTTATAGGTGATCGCTAGACTGTGAAACTCTCACTTCCAGACTCACATTAAACTACTTCAATCCAGAAATTACATCTATGAATCGGCACTCCTATTTTCGCAAACAACAGCCTTCCTTCGCACTCACGGTTGCAAAACATACTATGTAAATGTCATGATTGTACATTTATACGATCATCAGCCTCCTAAACACTCATACTCAGCAAACCTGGGATACAGTACTATCAAGATAGTGCGCAGTCGTTTTTAGTCTACGCAAACGCCCTTATATTACCAACCCCAGCCACTGCGACTTAGTAGCACTCGTACGACTGGCCTCTCGTACATCCATTGACAAGAAACCCCTGGCTCCTACGTCATACTATGAGTCTACGCTAGGTAAAGCTCTGTCCTTATCTCACTCACTTGGTCTACAAAACGATACAACCCACCAGTAGCACAGCCGGCTCACAACACGAGTATAATGTTCACTGCGTCATCTATCATGCTCCAAGCCAACAGCCTCTGGTTTGGGCACTGCCGTTCCTCCTTCCAAGTTCTCTGCTGCAATGATGGAACGATTGCAAAAAAATCAACCGAAGTTGAGACTTATATGTTCCTCACTTAACTTTAAACATCAAGCTATCTGAGCAGGCTTAACGAGAGTTCACTGGAGGCAGCTGTACATGCCATCTGTAAAAGCATCAATCTACTACCATATAGCATATGATTCGTTTTTTATTCTTTACTTTTCTGTCTTTTGGCTAACCCAGTATTACTCACCTTGCGCAATCTCATCTGCACATAATAGTCACACTCCCAGTGTTTAACTTGCTAAATTGTAATTAGTTTTGGCTATCTTGGCCCTATTTATTTGACACGTTACTCGTCCTCTACGTGCCATTTGAACATACATGTATATAGACCTTTAATTTATTTTTTCTAGTGTGTTATTGACTGTACGTCTTGTTATTCCATGTGTCTGTTTGTAGCCAGCACTGCTTTGCTTTTATCTTGGCCAGGTCGCAGATAGTTGTATGCTATAGAGTGAGAAATTGTTACTCAAACTAAGGCACTACCTGGTTAATCTAGGTCGAAATAAAATATTTTTTTTAAAAATGGCTTATATTAGAGACACATTGCGAGAGTACAGTAAATTGATCTTGATAAATAATGTAATTGCTTCACGTTAGTGAGCTCTAACGTCACTGGTCGTAACAAAAACATCAGTAATAATGCTAAAAGTGCACAGCGAGACATTTGGAAAAGGGAACTGAATTAAGACAATCTGTCTGAACAGCCAGTTAACAATCCCTATGTTTTCTACATCCTTTATCCAGCATCCCTTACCAGGACTTTCACACTACAATTAGGATTTGAGATTGAGTGAAACCAGGCCACCCTCTGACCTACCAAACCCCGAGGCAGACCTTGCCTTTTGGGCGACTCTCCATGAATTCCCCAAAACATGCCCCCCGCGATCGATGTACAGAGGACCCGATTGATTGTTTGGGCTGACAGGATGGGGAATGACCGTACTGGTTCTCTGACCCAATAGTCCTACTGATTTTCCGCAATACGCCTAACCTGACTTTGTTATGTTTTTTCCATGTGGGTGGTGTAGGAAACAGGAAAAGGAAGCTATTCTTAAGCACACTGGAAACAAGACGACCCGTCTCTCTCTCTCTGCAATCCATAATGTACTGCTGTAGTCATGACAGAGAGCAGAGCCCATTTCAATTCTGTGACCTCTTTGGTGATAGAACCTTCAAGGAGAGTAACCAAAAACGATTGATTCCTATTAGGCAGCTGCCGTTCTGCTCTTCCGCATGTTGTGCGCCTATATGTGTGGGTGCAGATTGGTAGAGCAGGGTTGGTTGGGTGCTCGGATTCCCAGGGAACAGTTAAATGAAAAAATATGCACTTCACTACTTGTAAGTGCTCTCTGGTAAAAGAGCAATCTGCTTAAATGACTAAACTGCAAATGTTGCCACGTTTCTAGTCAAGCTGGGACACTCAGTGCCACAAATATTAAATTACAACGGTCCACATGACAGCCTAAAGTGAGGGTACTGTAATTATAGTATAGAAACTCCGAACACATGTGCGATACTAGAGAAGACGGGGGCTAAGGGCAAATATGGGCCACATATATTGGAATCTGAGATGTTGATATATCTAAAACAATTATGGGTACGTCTTTGCTAGAACGAAATGTCGGTCTCGCCGACTGAACGGCCTGCACAATCAAATGTATTTTAAAAGTCGCTCGAAGCTGTCGTCCGTGTGTACTTGGATTGAAGTGATTGATTCATGGTAAACTCTCCCATTATTGACTATCAGACTAGTCAAACATAGTTAAAGTTCAGTGACAATACAATCACTTAACTGTAATGTATGCTCACGCCTTACAAGGCTTTAGCAGAGGTTCAGGGGAGCACTTAAAAGCAGTACTGTTGTACTGGACTACATTCCACCATGCTTGTGCATTCTATTTGAGAGAGATTAGACTGCACATGTGAAAAGCAAGAACCTACATTCCCATCACGAGTACAGTACCTGATGACAACACTATCACGTACTACCGTCACACACTCTCGTTCCATACTATTCTAAACTATTGAGCATCCTAGAAATTCTATATACATTTTAGATAATGTCATTGTTCATACATGTAAGAGAATCGAGAAGAATGGAGATGACAATATTCCTGTTATACCTCTTGTTCTTTAGTCTATATTGTGTTTTGGGCGAAATTGTAGCACGTAAGTTAAACAGACCCCACATGTGTAATGAATGTGATCATTATATTGCAATATACGTAAGTATATTGGTTGTTCTATGAGTGAAGCACGAGAGCTGGAAAACTTCTTAATACAAGTGCTTTAAAACGTATTGTGCGAACCCGTGTTTCCTGTAAACGAACGAGGACTCAGCTCGACACAGTGAATTTCTAAAAACAATCAGGACATACCCTGTGGCATTAATCTTTCCCTTTGCCTTGGCTTTTGGAGGAAAGTCTGCCTGATACACCATAGTTCACACCATAATGGACACTAGAGATTTAACTCAGCACGAGTTTGGTTTCACACTGATTTTAATACAAGAAAAGACAAACAAGCTCGTAACACATCTACGTGTTTTTAGGAAAGACTAATGAATTTAATACGGTGTATTTGTTCCTTCTCCTTCTGTTCTTGGTCCTTTCTTGTCCTACTCGGCCTTAGGCCCTTCAGCCAGTGTCGTTATGATAGCTCCTCCCCTTTCTGTTTCACGCTTGATCTGGTCTTTCCGTCTTCTCGCGTCAAGGGTGGCTATTTCACTGGGGGAGTCAGATCTCCAATGGAGTCATACAGATCTATGCTTCTAATATTCAAGGCTGCATTAACAGACGTAATCCTTAATAATGTCCACATACTAGACACACACATTTAGTATATATTTCACTTATTGTGTGATCATGTTTCAAAAATGCAGCTGATGTCATAAATTGTTTAATAAGACATCTATCATCACTAGCCTACTCTCCAATAGAAACAGCTAGTGAATTAGGACACACAGTCCACATCGTAGTAGACACAACATCTCCACGTCTGTGTTACTCAGTTGGTGCTCCAAGGCAGCGGGGCCTCAAGGAGTTTGGTTAGTAACGGGGTGGATTTCACAGGTCGTAGAAGCTTTACCTTTCTCGAGCGAGAAAGCTTGCTGACGCCATTGGGTACTATGTTCAGCACTTATGAGAACGTCACTGCCACAGGGCCAGAGGACAGCGACATCTCACCCTTTTGGGAAAATCCTGCTTCAACAATGGACACTGCAGCCTGGGGTCGAGAATAAGATCAACATGATGAATATACAAAACGGCTGTGGGCTCTAAATTCTGATATGCTGATTGGTTAAAATCGTTTTTCAGGCCGTGTCTAATTCACCACAAGTTAGCCAAGGCTAAAACTCATTATCAATCGAAGTGAATATGTGTGATATTATTCGTTGATGAGGTGTACGGTAGGCCACTTATGAGGCCAGCCCTAAAGGTCTTGACAGTCCCAGCAAAGGGGTGAATATTGAAAATAAGTGCCGATAAGAGAAAAGTATCAGCTGATATGTTATTTCCCAGTCCACACTGCTAGAAACCATCTAACTGTACGTTCACAGTCGTTAATTTGTGGCAATGTCTGCTGCCTAAACATGTGTGCATGTGCAATGTGTGATGACAGCAAGTATCAGGCTTCACCGCACTAATTGTTGCAGATGCAAGTAGCCTACCAGCCTCCATAGTACCCACGGGGTCACTCTGGTACACGAGCCTGATAGCCGGTAGTGTTTTGTCCCAGCCCCAATGAGTAAACATGAACACGAGATCACTCAAACTGGGCTCACTCATGAAACACACAACCACATCAAAATACAGATCAAGACCTGTGCTTACTTATGATACTCTACATGACTTCTGGTAATGTTCTTTCCTACACCAGCCCTTGGTCAATAAGAGTATCTTCAGAACCAGTGTAACGCCAGATGAGATAGGATATGTACTAGAGAAACCAACTGAGGGTGTCTCTTCTTGTTTCATTTGTTTCATAGCCTAACCTCCTAAACTCGTGTGTAGGCCTGTTGATGTCACACCAACGCTGTCGCACCAACTTGCTCACAGGGATTGGCTTCGCTGGTACTCGCAGTGAAACTAGTTGTAGAATTAATAACACAAAACATTAGCTGTCAGATAAACAGACACGGTGCTAGATTAACTAGAGGTTGTCTTATTTGGTCTTGCATTTATCATGTACATTGCTCTGCGTATCCAAATTAATGACAAATGAGTCCAAGGTAGAGAACCGTGCCATTTTAATTACCCGAACTTCGTACCTCTGTAGCTATTGCCTCCAGCTCATTCGGTTAGAACAGGGTTAGCATCGGAGGTGATCTCCGGCAAACCGCAAGCCATTGTCTCATGAAAAGGATAAAGGTTTACGACAACCAACAAATCACAAGGCAGCCATGCGGTATACGTAGCAGCATGTCTGACATCACCCAGCTTCAGAGTAGGAGTGCTGATCTTAGGATCAGTTTTAGACCTTGTCTGATCATAAATATGCAGACCTGACCTTAGATCAACACTACCTGCCACAGTCTGCAGACGCTTATATGAGAAGATCCTGATCTGGTGGCATGCTACATATAAGCCCGGCACAGGAGAGAACTATGGTCACTCAGATTCATGAGCTTGGGTGATTTTCTCTGAGAAGCAACCTCATCCAAGCAGCTGTGTGATTGTTCCCGCCTCTCTGCAGCCAACAGCACTCGGCTGTCACTGGCAAAATCCAAAGACATGAGCCGGCGTGGCCAATTCTAGCCCCCCTATGGGCTACTCCACCCTGGTATCTAAAGCGTCCTGTAACAACAGCAACAATGATTTGTGTTATGTCTGACATGGTTGCCAGAGGAGAACACTTACAATATAGGGTCTTTGGAAATGTGGAATGGTAACATTGCGATATGAAAAGTCGTCTATTAGAAAGAAATAACAATAATGCCTTCAGGTGAGAAAATTGAGTAGTCCGCGAATACATAATCTACAGACTACAAAAACAAAAATAAGTGTCAATTTCCCAGAAGCTCCAAGTAAAACACGTTGCAAGGTATCATGGCATCAAATTAAACTGTAAGGTAAGTGCACAAAATAAAGGCGAATCACTTGAGCTAACATGACGCATTCAACGGTATATTGAAAGCAGTGTCTTCAAATCTCGAATGCTGGTTCCCGAGTATATTAAAGCAAATATAAAAAAAAAAAGTCACCCCGTTTATTTGGGGCTAACCATGGGCTAGAGTGAGATCTCGATGGCGTGACTGAAGAGAGTGTCTCTAGGAGGGCCGTCATAGGGGGATTAAAAGGACGTTGTGTTCTCAGTCACCAGATCATTCACACAAATTCAACACGTAATGGGAGTATATCACTGGAGATTCTTACGGGAAGGATTCTGTGAAGACAAGTGCCATGAGACCACCATTTAAACAAAACACGCAACATGATGGGAAGTTCTCATAGAAGTTATGGTCGTCACACCCCTCTAATAGAGTTCCACACGCTTGTGACTAATGCCATGGGGAGCCATTGACCGTGACTGTTCTGTGCAGCTCGTAGTGGTCCACGACGCCATATTAAAGTTGCACTAGTTAGAGAACAATTTGCTCCGCCATTTCCTGGTTGCCTAAAAACTAATCCGTTCGCACTAATATTTAGTGTAGAGCCCTACAAACTCACTTGCTGACCTCGACGACAAGTTTTCCATACTATTTTTTTTCCCATTGTTGCTCTCTGGTCAGGAGACTGATTTAGACCTGGGGAAACTCAGGTGGCAGGATGCAGCTAGATTATCAGGTTAACAGAAAACCAGCAGGTCTCCAGACCTCGTAGGGCCAAGAGTTTGAAGATTCCCTGGTGTAAGAGATATCATTTGGTTACCCAAAATCATAACCACTGTGAAATATACTTTCCATCACACCAAAAATAATTGTATTATTCTAAAGCATGTTGTTAGAAACGGGCAACAAAAAAAGAAAAGTAAAGATGCAAAACACAAAACTTAACGAAAAATTTGAAAATAAGCGCCATAGAAAAGATCTACTGCTTCTTAGACTCCTTTGAAATAGAATGATAAAACTAATAATCACATTTCTGTGATTGGTCGGTTCGCCCAAAAAGTTACACGCACTTATCTGCCACTTTGAAGACACTAAATTTGGGTGTTTCCTTTCACTTTTTGAAAGTTACTTGACGACATTTAAAGGATAGCAGACGATTAACGTAGCCTTAGCTACTTACCAATCCTCAGCCTGCTCGTAAAATACAAAACCTGCAGAAACAAATAATTTCCAATAAATATTGATCGAAATCGTTCATACACGCTAAAGCTCAAAACACAATAAGTATACTGCATGTCAAATGAAGGCATGGCAAATCAATGATACAGTTTATTAGGACAGGGGCTGTAAGTTCGCGACTATGTTGATTAAAGTATACCGCTAGCTAGCACAATTCAGTATAAGTTAACATATAGCGTCAGTAGATAGCTCAATTCAGCTAAAGTACGCACAAACGTCTAGCCGAAGTAACATTAGTAAGTTAGTTTCATCAGACAAGCGCAATATCTTAACAGAATATGTTTGCTAGCTAGCATGGTACCCTTAGGCTAGCTATCTTCACAATGACTGAGAGGCTTAAGCTGACTTTAGCCGTAATTAACAAGTTAATCCGTTTTGCAATATATGAGATTTCTATAGTAAAACATGTGGTTAACAGACAGGAATAAACAGGTATTACCTTCACGCTGCGTATGTTATGTAGTAATTTGCTGACACACCGCTAGTGAAGGCGTAGCAAGAATAACTAAGAACGTGTCCGAGGGTCCCGGTATGTTGGTGAGAGTCCTTCAGAATAAAAGTTCCATCCTATATACTTTTGGAATGAATAATTACGGTGAAAATGTGACGCAATATATTATAATAATAATTTTAATACTGATATTAGCAATACACAGAAGAATAAATGTGAAAGTAGTTCTATCAAATAATGTCATGTTATTTATTTTTTTTCAAAGCCTAATAGTTAACAATGTATTTTTTTTGTGTGGACCCTCACCACATCATTTAATTGCATACAAATCCGACAAAATTATCTGTACTTTGTATGTCGCAGTAATTAGAGGTGTCCATTCTCACTCAGGAGCATCTTTTAGTTTCCAAATCCAGCAAATGGGATTTGAAAGAGCGCACACTGCTCAGCCAGAGGAGCGCCATACTGCTCATTTTGCAGGGCCCTATAGAGTGGCCCATCAAACTTAAAGACATTAATTTATTTGATATTGTACGATAACAATTATTGCAGCAATACACAGATTGTCTCTACGGATGATGTGTCACACGTTAGAATGGTGGGGCGGGCCCCATTCCTTAACTCAGGAACAAGTTCTAGTTTCAGCTCTCGGAGTGTAAACCAGGTGAGAGCTATCAAGAGCTGAGGAAAGGGAAGGAATCCTCATCGAGATGAATCTCTACAAAAAAAAAAAAATTGCTTTAACACTTAAAATTGATCATATTTAAGAAGAACCTATACAAAATGATATATCCACGGTCATCCAATAACTGTCTATGAAAACACTTTTTGCAACAAGGAAGGGTCTACGAGTAGCACCTCAGGCAGTACCTTGCAGGGGTAGTGGCCATCGGTTGTAGCCAGAGGACAGCTAAGCTTTCTGTCTCCTCTGGGTACGATTAGACCTTCAGATAACAAAAGCTTGGAGACTATGGTTCTGCACCCCACTTCATAGACTTACACAGTATTATGACAATCATGTAACAATGTGCGCTCCAACCTATAGATCTCGTTGCAGCATAGAACTGAACATGTTGTCCACGCCAATCAAAGGATCAGAGAATGATCTAGTATCCTGAAAGCCATAAATACAGCTAGCTAGACACTGCAGTGGCATAAAATGTTGTGAGTAGTTAGTAAATCATAACATTAGAATTTATGTTATTAGTAACTACTGTTTTATGGGTTTTGGGCCGTCAAAAAGCCACCTTTAATAGTGTTTATTTTGCCGAACATCTCAATGTTCAGGTGGGTTTTATATGTAATTCAAGCTTTAATTACACTTTATCCGGGAAATTCAACTTTTCCAATATCTACACCCACAGAATTCTCCATAAATATGGCCTGGTAGGGCAATTACCCGAGAATGCCAATACACTATTAATCACTCAGTGTAGCTGTCAATATAAACAACACTAATCTACCAAGAGTGGCTATAAAAGCGTACCCAATGTGATGCAGGAATGTTAAACACAAATTAATTACACCAGTTAAACCAGAGGCAAGAGTGTGGTCAAGGCGTTATTGAAATGGTGGCACTGTCTTCACCATTGATTACTCTAATTTCTCTCGACCAGTGCAGCCTAAAAATGTGTAATGGTAGGGGCTAGGTATGAAAGCAGACCTCATGATGGTATAGGAAAATGTAGACTTATCATGTAGTAACCTAAACTATCGATGGTTTACATGAGCTGTGTGAAGGAATATGAATAACACCGCGCCCCACACCCTCCTAACTCTCGCTCCCACACTCCCACGAAACTACAGCCGCCCATGCTCCACTCCAAAATCCACGCGCGGCCGCGCGCGCGCGCGGCGCCCTCCTCTTCCCCCTCCCACTCCTCTCAACCACGTCACACCACCCTGTGTTGATTTGGAAACTAAAAAGTGAGCCTCACACCATGGACCTCCTTTTTCCACCTCCGCGCGCGCGACACATCACCGTACAGATAATTGTGCGTTACGGTGCCAATAACTGCTATTCGCTCAAGTATGAAAAAAACGAATTGGCCTCTCAAACGATCTCTCGCTCCTCCTACATTATAAGGCTGAAATTAGCAGCGACGCGCCCTCCTCGTTGTAATGCCCGGTCTTTCGCAACAACAACGGGCGACCTCTCACTGAGAAAAATACGCGAGGGCAAAATCACAGTTCCATTTATTTGTATTGAACCAACTGAAAGGTCCGCGAGATCTGTTCAACACTTTCTCGCGTTATATTAATCTAGTTGGTCCACCTACTTTAAGTTTGGAAATAAGGTTCATCCGTATTGCTCCAAATGAAGCCCCCTTGTAAATGATCTTCCGAGTTATCCCAGAGAGGTAATAGTAGACATTGCGAGAAACGCGCGAGCACGAAACTGAGGAGTTGGATGGTGAGAAATCGCAAGTGCAAGTGTGATGCGACTGTAAGATATGTAAGGAGACCCCTCTGGCTCAACACTAGGGCCAGAAGCCAACCCAAAAGCACATAAAAATGTGTGTACTAACTGTGAGCTATGTTCAAATAGAAAAACTTACTGAATATTTCATGTCATAATACAAATGGACTATTAACAATCTCGCACAGGGATTTCTAACAACGTGATCACCTTCACTTCCTAAACCCACCAGTGTGATTATACTGAAATTCAATACGAAGATATAAATATTTGTTATTAACATTATTCTATATGAACTATTAAGTAATTTTGAGATCATTATGTATTCTATGTTTGTTTTATTCTTTGATTTAACGTTCTGTTGATTTACTATGGATAGATAATTATACCTAATAATTGTTTTTGTGTTTGTGTGAAGTGGTGGTCAGCTTGATGTATGTACCATGATAGTAACATACTAGAGTGGCATTGCTCTATGTTCTGCGCCTTAATGAAGGCGGACTTAACTTTATGTACATTTCAATAGTCTATTTATGTGTCTAAAGTGCGCCCATAATAATTCTATCTGCTGTCTACATTATCATGCGGAGATATAGTAGTAATTGATTGTACGGTTGTTGTCAATTGCGGGCGGGACCATCTATTGCATTTTGAAGGAGAGGCGAGTTCGGGGCCTATGACTAGTGCAATTAGCCTCAGTTTGCATGTTACTTGGCATGTGCCTTGGGATAAGGGATGGATCTCGAGAGTCACGGTACATAGAGGAGTCTAGGGGTAAATATTCTTGAAATCTACATCCATTGTGAGTGAGGAGAAAACACGGGTTCTTACAAGAGAGACGTACGAATTATAGCGCCATCTATGCAGGATAGGAGTGGGTCTCTCTGTGGTGCGAGCAAGTGCGCACGACACAGTATTCAGAAATATCGGAGATTTTTGTCTATACACTTATATGTAAAGGTAATATCGTCTGGACATCTTTATTATTTACATTTGGTCTGTGATATTTGTTCTAGGTCGACGCTATACTTGTGAGTGAGACCACAGCATATCACACCATCTAACGGGGTGTCAAAATATCTACCAACACTCAAGCGCCGGCCTCCTCTTCCAACCTACAACCCCAACCCACAGTCGAGCGAAGTAAGCGAGTATCCCTCCTTCAGTATCACATACTTACCCAAGACCAGTTAGCCATCCCAAAACTAGAGCCAGCCACAACCAAAAATGAATAGCACAATACTTTCTCGCCTAATCGGTACATGGTCATCGGCTAAGCTTAAACTTAGCTGCCTTTTGAGTACAATGACACTCATGTTAACTCATACGTAATACCGGACAACAACGACAGCAACCTGCGTCGAGTACAACCATACTATGAGTGGAGGAGCAAATATACGTTACCACATGCTCGGGCTCAAACCCCAGACGCTGTGTGAAGTACACTATATGTAGTACCTATAAAGCAAGTACAACGCGGCTCACGGACGGCAACCACCCAGCCTGTGAGTACACTATAGTACTATAGTACACCGGCAACCAGCCTGTGAGTACACTATAGTACTATAGTACACCGGCAACCAGCCTGTGAGTATAGGTTGTTATCAATAAAGCGTCACATTAAGGTGCAGAGCGTTCTATTTGGCTGTTGGGGGCAAGAAGACTCCCAGCTCTGCTAAAACCATTGACAACTGCCTGCCGTTTTCAAAGGGATTGTTAAATAAATGTTAACTATTTGGTTATAATGTCATCACCTCTTGAAGAGCACAGTCAGAACTACACATTTCTGATTATTKCACATTTTGCTCTATCATCAGAGTTATGCCGCAAGTAACGGCGTGCTTTTCATGATCAGTAAACATCAACTGATCATGTCATTTCAGATACGTGAGGGTAGCCTCACGACATCTCTCAATATTGACGCACACACACACACTAAATCTCAATTTCTATCTCTTTTTACCGCAGGTAAGGATCAACAGACCGCAGATCAGAACATCTTATGACTTGTAGCATCCTCTTACTCACAAGAAAAAGTGCCTACAGATGCAGGATCTTAATTTGAGTCAGTACATTCCTAAAGAAAATATTGTACTTTTTACTCCATACATTTTCCATGACAACCAAAAGTACTCATTACATTTTGAATGCTTAGCAGAACAGGAAAATAGTCKAATTCAAGCACTTTTCAGGAGAACACGTGGCCATCCCTACTCCCTCTGGCCTGGCGGACTCAGTAAGCACAAATGCATCTTTTGTAAATAATCTCTGAGTGTTGGAGCGTGCCCTTGGCTATCCTTACATTTTGAGAAAAAAAGGTCTGCTTTGATTAATATAAGGATTTCTAAGTGATTTAAACTTTTACTTTTAGTAATAACATTTACTTTTGATACTTAAGTATATTTAAAACCAAATACTTTTAGACTTTTACTCAAGTAGTATTTTGATGACAATTGGGTACTTTTTCCACCACTGTGTAATAAATACACATATGATTGCTTGCTAGTCTATGGCGGCCGAATAAGCCACAGCTCTCTGTTGTTCATTAACCCTCTTGAGTCAATTTCGTGAATTGAATTAGCATAATACAAAATCCCCATACAAATCTGTCTGTTTAAGCTTGAGATATCTGTTTCTATGCATGGGCTGCGTCTCAATCTATTGTATCCGTCGATATCGGCCTTCCGGATGGGCTGCGTCTCAATCCATTATCGGCCTTCAGGATCTGCTGTGAAAGTGGCAGAACTACAGTTGGTGTTTGTCAGATCATGAGACCTCCTGAAAATCGGGACACTTCAAAACAAACTTAATTTAAAAAAAGATTGGGGGGGCTATCTGTTTTTCCATGTGTGAATCTATTATATCATGCATTTCTCTTGAGCTAATAGCAATAAGGCAAATTCAATGTTCATCAAATCATTTTGGGACCTAGAGTTTAAAGCTGCTATGTTTTTGTTCTGAAATGACAGGGTGATCAAATTAAGATCCTACATCTGTATGAACAAATTGAATGTAAATGTGGTAAATACACATAGGATTGCTTGCTTGTTTATGGCGGCCGAATGAGCCAGAGCTCTCTGTTGTTCAGTAAAGCTGCTAGATACTCTGCTCTGAGACGGTGTCTCTGCCTATCTTGTCCAAGTATGTATAGCATAAGGTCTTCCAGGAGGGCTTGAGCAGATACCCACAGAGACCGCTGGTGGCCAGCTCAGGATGCCTGAAACATATAGGATTAAAACAGCTATGGTATTAATACTCATAACAGAATATTTATTCATTTTGACAGTGGATCAAATTTTATTTAGTGCACTTTAAGATTGAATTCATCAATGTGCATTTGATCGTTCTATACCTAGCAATAGTTATGGAGGGTTATAAGTAATATAGCTTTTACTTATTTATTTTTCTTTGTTTACTTGTTATTGTATATTAGCTCTGTATTACACTGTATGCGGTCTGCCAAACAATTTGTATCACTGTAAATACTGTTATGTAAATATGTAAATTGTAATCAGAAATGGATAACTATGATTTTTGTTATCAAGAAATAAAATAGTTTCTGAAAATGTTCCAATGTCAGTTGTAAAAGTTCAAAGTTCTTTTTGAAACCTGATGCAGTACGGTACACAGTGGGGTCCGAAATTACTGACACCCTTGATAAAGATGAGCAATAATGACTGTATTAAATAAATAATTCAAGTACTGAACTACACTGCATGACCAAAAGTAATTGGACACCTGCTCGTCYAACATCTCATTCCAAAATCATAGGCATTAATACAGAGTTTGTCRGCCCTTTGCTGCTATAACAGCTTCCACTCTTCTGGGAAGGCATTTCCACTAGATGTGGGAACATAGCGGGGATTTGCTTCCATTAAGCTAAAAGAGCATTAGTGAGGTCAGGCACTCATGTTGGGCGATTAGGCCTGGCTCGCAGTAGGCATTCCAATTCATCCCCAAGGTGTTCGATGGGGTTGAGGTCAGAGCTCTGTGCAGGCCAGTTAAGTTTTTCCACACCGATCTCGACAAACCATTTCTGTATGGACCTCGCTTTGTGCACAGGGAAACAGGAAAGGGCCTTCCCCAAACTGTTGCTACAAAGTTGAAAGCACAGAATCATCTAAAATGTCACTGCATGCTGAAGCATTAAGATTTCCCTTCACTGGAACTAAGGGGCCCGAACCATGAAAAACAGCCTCAGACCATTATTCCTCCTCCACCAAACGTTACAGTTGACACTATGCATTGGGGCAGGTAGCGTTTTCCTGGCATCCGCCAAACKAAGATTTGTCCGTCAGACTGCCAGATGGTGAAGCGTGATTTCTCACTCCCGATAACGCGTTTCCAATGGCCGCAAGCTTTACACCTCTCCAGCCGACGCTTGGCATTGCACATGATGATCTTAGGCTTGTGTGCGGCTGCTRGGCCATGGAAACCCWTTTKATGAAGCTCCCGACAAACAGTTATTGTGCTGGCGTTGCTTCCAGAGGCAGTTTGGAACTCAGTAGTGAGTGATGCATCCAAGGACACACGGTTTTACGCACTACACGCTCAGCACTCTGRGATCCCATTCTGTGAACTTATGTGTCCTACCACTTCACGTCTGAGCCGTTGTTGCTCCTAGACGTTTCCACTTCACAATAACAGCACTTACAGTTGATGGGGAAGTTCTAGCAAGGCAGAAATAAGACAAACAGACTTGTTGGAAAGGTGGCATCCTAGGGCYGTGCCACGTTGAAAGTCACTGAGCTCTTCAGTAAGGTCAATTTACTGCCAAAGTTTGTCTATGGAGATTGCATGGRTGTGTGCTGGATTTTATACACAGCAACAGGTAAGGCTGAAATAGTCGAATCCACTATTTTGTTTAACAAGTAATACATTTCTTCCTCAGAAGAGGTAGAGGTCAAAATGGTTGACACCCCTAAAGATTCGTATAAATAATGTAGCCAAAAGTTTAGTGTTTGATCCCATATTCCTAGCATGCAAAGACTACATCAAGCTTGTGAGTCTACACAGTTGTTGGATGCATTTGCAGTTACTTTTGGTTGTGTTTCATCTCCTAGAGATGAACGTACTTTGGTGCAAAAAGTGCAAGAACAGAACAGGGTAGAGGAGACGGAGGGCAGGGTAGAACAACAGCAAAGGACCCTGTGAAGATGCTGGAGGAAACAGGTACAAAAGTATTTACATCCACAGTAAAACGAGTCCTATATTGATATAACCTGAAAAGCCGCTCAGCAAGGAAGAAGCCACTGCTCCAAAACCTCCATATAAAAGCCAGACTACGGTTTGCAACTGCACATGGGGACAAAGATCATACTTTTTGTAGAAATGTCCTCTGGTCTGATGAAACAAAAATAGAACTGTTTGGCCATAATGACCATCGTCATGTTTGGAGGAAAAAGGGGGAGGCTTGCAAGCCTCGAACACCACCCCAACCGTGAAGCAC
>NW_019943999.1:31745-37906 GCF_002910315.2 Salvelinus sp. IW2-2015 | reverse complement strand
ATGGGTCTTCCAAATGGACAACGACCCCAAGCATACTTCCAAAGTTGTGTAAAAATGGCTTAAGGACAACAAAYTCAAGGTATTTATAGTGGCCATCACAAAGCCCTGACCTCAATCCTATAGAACATTTGTGGGCAGAACTGAAAAAGCATGTGTGAGCAAGGAGGCCTACAAACCTGACTCAGTTACACCAGCTCTGTCAGGAGGAATGGGCCAAAAATCACCCAACTTATTGTGGGAAGCTTGAGGAAGGCTACTCGAAACGTTTGACCCAAGTTAAACAATTTAAAGGCAATGCTACCAAATACAAATTGAGTATTGTCACGAACCGGCTCAAAGCCCGTAACAAAAGGGAGACAACGTGGAGATAAGGAGTAACAAAATATATTTATTAAATAAAGTAACCTAAAAGCAATTAACAATGGTGTGTGTAATCAGTAATCAGTAGTGTAAGTGAGTGTTTTGCATGCATGAATGTGATAATGCAGGGTTTTGAAAGGTGCCAAAGCAAACCACCAAAAAGCACAACAAAACACAACAAAATCTATAAAGGTGTCTGCATGGAGAGAGTCTCCCCCATGAATGGGGAAGTGGTGCTTTTATCCTATGACAGTGGGTCCAGGTGTTTCCCATGTAGCTGACGACCCTCCCAACTCCGCCCACCGGCATCCTAATAAGGAAACAAAAACAAAGAGAGAATACGGCAGACAGAGTGGGAGGGTCGTCACAGTATATATAAACTTCTGACCCACTGGGAATGTGATGAAAGAAATAAAAGTTGAAGTAAATCCTTCTCTATTCTGACATTTCACATTCTTAAAATAAAGTGGTGATTCTAACTGACCTAAGACAGGGAATGTTTACTAGGATTAAAAGTCAGGAATTGTGAAAAACTGAGTTTAAATGTATTTGGCTCAAGGTGTATGTAAACTTCCGACTGTAGCAGTCATACTTTTTCACAAGCAGGTAAAATGCACACTTCTGTAAAAAGACTAGTGAGTTGGATCCAAAGTCAAATTACTTCTATTGTTTTGCTAGCATTTAAAGAGTCATTATGGAATTGGTATATCTGCTGTTTAACAAAAAAGTGTCAGGGAAAGGGCAAATMAAGGTGGACTCAGTTCTGATGCAACCTCATCCACCAGCTGGCTCTCTCTATCAATTGAGCCTGGGGAAGAGATTAGTGACGCCGGCCACATGTCACACTTCAAGGATGGGCAAACATTGATAGATTGTAAGTTTAAGGATACAATTTATAGATGTAGTAATGAGTTTTCATGAAGCAATCACCTCAAATAACCTGTACTATGTCGAAACTGGAAACCTCAGATCCAAAACAAGAAACATTCAACTCTTCGCTCATTTGTTRATGATATAATTCATGCATTATTTCATTTGTTCGTCCATTCATTCCATTGTATACAGACAAGGTWTAGCATCAAAACATGGTTAAAACTATTATGCGGTTGTCATGGACTGTCAGTCCTTGCATCTAGAGCGTTGTTTATGAATGAGAAGGGTTARGTTACACAGAAAATGTCATTCCAATGTGAGAGTTAGATTTTCCCATGTGAAGATGTCAATTCGATTTTCACATGTGAAAAGGTGTGTTAACATGTGAACTCTAGATTGAATACATCTCAACCTATGGTCTCACATGTGACGCTGGTCTCACAGCGTGTGTTCTGCTATGATTTTCTACTGATTTTTCACGTTCAATGTGAAATGCGAATTTTTTTTTCAAGTGAAAATGGTGGTTTTCAACATGTGAAATTGAACATTTAACATGTTTTGTTTGTAATGGGAATTATGAAATGGTATGGGGTTTTTTAAGGTAAGTGGCACAATGTTTTGTGCATTTTTTTATGGACTCCCATAACTTCCTCGCCAAGGCAGTAGCTGACACTTCCTGGGCGTGTATTATGTGATCCTCCATTTCTGGTTCCTGCCCAGTGCAGTTAGCTACACTTCCTGGGGTTATTATGAAATCCCCATGGAGTTCTCTGCCAAGGTCAGTAGCTTAACTTCCTGGGGTTTATGCTATGTTGAATGCCGTTAGTCTTCTGTGCAAGGCAGTAGCTACACTTCTGGGCGCTATTTTGGTGAATCTCCGCCGTCGATTTAGGTTTCTGCGAGAAGGCAGTTTTAGAGATGCGACGTGTCTTGTGGGGTTTATCTATGGATTCGCTTTGTGTCTTGCCAAAGCGAGCAGCATCTATATGTCTACTGGTGGTTTATTATTGGATTTTACCGCATCCCGGGCGCATGCATTTACGGCGGCACAAGGCGGTCAGTAGGACTTCGTTGTCTGGGAGTTCTGTCGTTATGAATTCCTCATTTGGTACGACTCTCTTCCAACAGGCCAGAGCGAGCAACTCTTTAACCCTGAGCGAGTCTTTTTATCTGATCGAAGTCTGCTATATGACTCTCTCCTGCATAACGTTGAGGCATAGGCAACTCTTCTTGTGGGTTGCTATTACATCAGAAGTTCTCCCACGTTATTGCTTGCCTGCTGCGATAGAGTGGCAGGCAGAGCAAGCTTCTCTCTGGGGTTGTTCTTAATTGTAAATCCATTGTTCTTCGTGCTCTGACACGCTAGCATGCGATACTCTCCCTGGGTTTATTCCATTTCGGATTAATCCATTACTGTCTTGCCAAAACAGTCCAGCAACTCTTCTTCGGGGTTTTAAATGTCTAGTTCGATACTTCCTTTTAGCTCCCGAATTCCTGTATATAGCTTGTCAGTGGAGAGGCCAGAACTCTTTTCTACCAAATGGGGTGTTCTTTCCCATCTATGCGTATCTCCCTCTCGTTTCGTGTTATCTTCTCTCTCCTTATCAGCAGCACGCATAAGTTCTTTTTGCTGGGATCTGTTGTAATTCTATGGAGCTCCATTTTTGTTGTGTCAATGGCATGCGCAGCTAACTTCTTGTGGTCAGCAAGAAGATTTTAGGTTCAGTTATATTTATCACATAATACACATAAGGGACATTCCTTAATATTTTTTGGTCGAGCGAAGCAGGTTTTTTTTCTACTACACTCATTCAAACTTGTGTTGTTCCCTTAATAGTCCTGTCACATATTATCCCTGCACCCGAGTCAGGCATCGTACAAAAAAGTTGTACTCTTCGTGCTATCGTTTTGTGGCTTATCTAGATCGCTCGCTGAATGTTGTTTTTATCTCCCGGTAAGATGGTGTTGGGTCCCTCTTCTTTGGTGTTGTTCGTTGTTGGTAAATTCAGGATGTTTTTCACTGCAGTGTCTGGCATGCACGTGTTATATTGTATGGTTGTGAATAACTGAACTGTTCAATAGTGTGCTTGGTAGTCATGGCTTCTGTCTGCCCTTTTTTCTCCTCTTTTACTTTTGGGTTTTCGGGAGGTCTCCCGTTCGGTCGCGTCTCGGTCCCGTCCCGTCAGTCCCGGAGTCATTGGTGTTTCAAGTCCAGTCGAAGTTTGCACGTATCTATTTGTGCAACTCCGAGTCTGAATAGCAGTCAATGTGACTCGAGTCCCCCTCTGGTCGAAGAGGTGTCCTTTGGTAAAAGGGGTAAATTGGTTATGAAACGAAAAGGAGGACGCAAGGGATTTTCATATATTATTAAAATGCTTTTTTTGTATGGCTGTTGTGGAACAAAGTTTTACAAAATTGACCGCGTTTCGGTGCATGGTTTGTAATTATAATGTTTTGTTATTCCTGACAATGTCTTTTTTTTGACAGTTTTTTTCCAATCAGCCTAATTTGAAGAGGGAGTGGTTAAAAGCTGGATTGCAACTAGTAGGTAGTTGCACATTAAACAGTGAAATACTGTAGTATGGTCATCAAAATTCAATCCCAAGCTAGAAGCCATAGAAATGCATCGAAAGGTAGTTTAACGCTTAATATGACTTTGGGAAAGTGCAAGATGGAAGCAATCTATTTTTAGTAACTGGACAGTAACTGGACTAACGTTAACATAGATGAGGGAATAGAGCAAATGTCCTAGGTGACAGCATGGACTATCACGACTAAGGGGTGAGAATTCATATTTTTCATTTAAAAAGGGTCTTTATGGTGTAGTTTGTAATCAAAAAGTTTTTTGGGTAGCAGTTTAGACGGTTCCTTTTCTATTGAGGAGAACAGTGATATACCATAGTTGTAGGGAGGAGGGTTGCATTGTGTAGGAACTTGTGTGCGTATGGCGTATTGTGTTCCGCTAAGTTGGTTTGAGGCGTCTCTTTGTCCGTCCAATGTAGAACCTTGCACTGTGGAATTCAATTTGTAGATTGATAAGTGGTTTGCAGTTATGAATGCTTGTTACGTGTATTCCATTTTTGAAGCTGTGTAACAATATATTTATCTGTGCATATTTCTGCAATGGTTGATTTAGAAGAACTTTGGGTTTTGTCATTTAGCCAAGTTTTTGAGAGTACAGTGGAGATGGGCTGTGGAAATTTGTCATTTAGGGTAGGATATTAAAGCTTAATGCTGGTAGGTTCTGGGAAGACTTGGCGTAGTAGATATTGGCTTTGGATGATTCCAATTTTTTAAAAGATTATTTTAATGTTTTCTGCTTCAGTGTGTATTTTTGTAACAAGTGACTTTCTGATGTATAGAGGCACTCCTTGCAAAAGTTCTCTCCTGTCAAGTTGTCACCGGCCTTATAACTGGATTTTCAGGAGTGAGGTGTAAGCTGAATTCAAGGAGCGATTCTGCATTTAGCAGATTTGCTGTTTTCTGATGCCAATTTGCGGATCTTTGGAATTGGCATATGGAATGTTCTGTTTTAGCCTTTTGGGGGTAAAGTGTCTGCCCTCCGAATGTTATTCCATCTGTGGCTTCCTAAAGATTGATGTGGTGCAAAAACCTTTGTCATTTTTGATGATGTAAGGTCAAATGATTGTTATCTTGCTTGTACTCCGTCGTTAGGTTTGATGTTAGGGTAATGTGTTAGCGTATTTGTGGAAGGAAATAAGTTATCTTCTGGCCGGACAGACGGCCAAAGTTTCAATATTGCGTACCTACATAAATTGGTAAAGAACTGGTTATTAGAGGATCAAATGAAGTAATTTTTCCCCCATTTTCCCGTACACAGCAATAGGAGGGGCTGTAGCAAGCTCCCATGGCATCCTTTCCAGTTTAAAATAGGTTGAAGACGATGTTATTTTAAAGATATACTTCTCCCTTAATGAGTGGTGTAGATTTTCAAAAGCTTTACGGGAAAAGACCACATGCAATAATTGAGTACGGTGCCAGGACGACAGCCATCAGATACCAGCGATGGTTGTGGAGTCAACGACGTCAGAAACAGATTATAAATATTACTTTACTTTGATGATCTTCATGGATGCATCCGAGATCCAGTTCAAAATATTTTTGTTTTGTTGATAAAGCCTCCATTTATGTCAAATCGCTTTTTGTTCCGCTGCATTTAGTTCAAATTCAGAGGGCAGGACTTTTAGACAGACGAAAAGTCAAAAGTTATTTACGTTCCGGTAGAAATGTAACGATGTATGATCAATTTCTTGGGGATGTTTTTAACTAATTTCAATAATGTTTCACGCGGAGAATTCTTTGTCTTTAGAAATGATAAGGATTCAGTACTCTCACGGCCGGCAGGCTGACTGAGTTATGGCATTCTGCAGATCCTGATCAAAAGCTCTTATTCTCTCCCTTCCAGTAGAAGCTGAGAATGTTCTAAGATGTTGACATCTAGTGGAGCCTAGGAATGTGCAATCGACAAATTTTTACACTGGTAATTGGATAGGCAAGACTTGAAATACAAATCAGATTGCATTCTGGTTGGATTTTTTCAGGTTTTTTGCGTGCATATGAGGTTATTTTATATCATCGCATCATTCAACAGTTTTAGAACTTAGAGTGTTTTTCTATGCAATTATAATAATTGCATATCTTGCTGTGGGGCTGAGTAGCAGGCAGTTTACCTCTGGGGCATTATTTCCAAGCTTCATCTGCCCAGATTAGAAGTTTTAAGAGTCATTAGTCAGTGAGACGATGAATTCCTGTTAGAGGCATCTAGTCTAGGCCGGTTACTCAAGTGAAATGGTCATTGCTGTCTTGTTCCCCATGTTCAATGGTGGTGTATAGAGGACTCCACATCCATGCTGATAAAGGGATTGTCTATAATGGTCAATTCTTAATTTTGTTCAAACATTGTGTAT
>NW_019943999.1:27298-28866 GCF_002910315.2 Salvelinus sp. IW2-2015 | reverse complement strand
TTGTAAGTAGGATAACCTGCAAAATCGGCAGTGTATAAAATACTTGTTCTCCCCACTGTATATAGGACTAACGTATTTCTTGCCACCCATTCTGAAACTAACTYCAGCTTTTTGTTAAGTGTTGCAGTGATTTCACTTGCTGTAGTAGCTGACATGTATAGTGTTGAGTCAWCAGCATACATAGACACACAGGCTTTACTCAGAGCCAGTGGCAGGTCATCAGTAAAGATTTTAAAAAGTAAGGGGCCTAGACCGCTGCCATGGTGAATGCCTGATTCTACCTGGATTATTTTGGAGAGGCTTCTATAAAAGAACACCCTCTGTGTTCTGTTAGACAGGTAACTCTTTATCCACATTATAGCATGAGGTGTAAAGCCATAACACATATGTTTTTTAAATCAGCAGACTATGATCAATAATGTCAAATGCTGCACTGAAGTCAAACAAAACAGCTCCCATAATCTTTTTATTAACAATTTTGCTCAGCCAATCAATCATTTGTGTAAGTGCTGTACATGTTGAATGACCTTCCCTATAAGCATTACTGTCATCCTCTTCGGGATGTGTTAACCCGTTAACGTCCAACCTCTAAATATAAATGGAAAAACCTAAGCCTGTAACAGGTCAGTTATGGATGGATGTGTAGGTTCAGAACTTGTTGTTGGCATGTCATGCCTAAGTTTGCTAATCATGCCAATAAAAAAATATTTAATTAGTTGCCAATTTCAGTGGGTTTTGTGATAAATAAGCAATCTGATTCAATGAATGATGGAGCCGAGTTTGCCTTTTTGACAAAAATGTAATTTAAGGTGCTCCAAAGCTTTTTACTATCATTCTTTATAAAATGTATCTTTGTTTCATAATATAGTTTATTCTATTTATTCAGTTTAGTCAGATGGATTTCTCAATTTGCAGTAAGTTTGCCAAACGGCAGTGCAGCCAGACTTATCTGCCATTCTTTTTGCCTCATCCCTCTCAACATTACAATTATTCATCAATCCATGGGGATTTAACAGGTTTTACAGTCATTTTCTTGTTGGGTGCATACCTATACAAGTGGGGAGAAACAGTATTTGATACACTGCCGATTTTGCAGTTTTCCTACTTACAAAGCATGTAAGAGTCTGTATTTTTATCTAGGTACACTTCCACTGTGAGAGACGGAATCTAAAACAAAAATCCGAAAATACGACATTAGTATGATGTATTTTAAGTATATAAGAAAGATTTAAGAGCATTAAAATTTAATTGATATGCAAAGAATAAACTTCTGGTGGATAATAAGAGGCCATGAGATGATAGCAATGTGATATACTGTGGGCAATACGAGCATACCATAAGTTCGTTGTGCTACAAAGACGAAATATCTTCTTTTTGCACTCAAGGAAAACTAAGCATGAAGGATGCTTTATTGGCGTCCACGTGGTTACACGTCAAGTATGTCTTTTTAATTTTGGATCTCATTTTCTTTTTTCTCATTTTGGTACTCTTTAAGAAAATGTAAAAAAAAAAAAAAAAAAATTAAAATTTTGTACTTGTTAAAGTATATATCTGTGTAATCCCAAACG
>NW_019943999.1:15458-26490 GCF_002910315.2 Salvelinus sp. IW2-2015 | reverse complement strand
TATGGATCCATTACTTCCTGCCAAGCAGCAGAACTCTTCCTGGGTTTATTATGGATCTCCATTGGTTACTTCCATAGCAGCAGCAAATCTTCCTGGGATTTATTATGGATCCCCATTAGTTCCTGCCAAGGCAGCAGCTACACTTCTTGGGGTCCAGCAAAATTAAGGCAGTTATATACAATAAACAATATGACATTACATTTCACAACAGATTTCACAACACATTAATTGTTTCCCCTCAAGCCTCTACTATACTACCACATACAGTATCTACAAAAAGTGTACATGTGTATATCGTGTGTATGTTATCATGTGTGTGTGTTACAGTATGTGTGTCTTTGTGTGTCTTTTAAATCAGATTTCACTGCTTGCATGAGTTACTTGATGTGGAATAGACTTTCATGTACTGTAGTCATGGCTCTTGTAGAACTGTGTGCCTCCTGTAGTCTGTTCTGGACTTGGGATTGTGAAGAGACCTCTGGTGGCATGTCTTGTGGGGTATGCATGGGTGTCTGAGCTGTGTGCTAGTAGTTAAACAGACAGCTCGGTGCATTCAACATGTCAATACCTCCCACAAATACAAGTAACGAAGAAGTCAATTTCCTCTCTACTTTGAGTCAGGTAGATTTACATATTAATGTTAGTTCTCCTTGTACATTTAAGGGCCACCCATGGCTGCCCTGTTCTGGGCCAATTGTATTTCCGAAGTCCCTCTTTGTGGCACCTGGCCACATGACTGGACAGTAGTCCAGGTGTGACAAAATTAAGACCTGTAGGACATGCCTTGTTGATAGCGTTGTAAGAAGGCAGAGCGGGAGTTATATTGGACAGACTCTCCCCATCTTAGCAACTGTTGTATCACATGTTTTGACCATGACAGTTACAATCCAGGGATAACCAACAGTTTAGTCTCCTCAACTTGCTCAATATCTACATTATTCATTACAAGATTTAGTTTGGGTGTAAGGTTAGTTAATGATTTGTCCAAAATACAAAATGCATTTATATATATATATATATATATATATATATATTATATATATATATATATACAGTGGGGAGAACAGTATTTGATACACTGCCGATTTTGCAGGTTTTCCTACTTACAAAGCATGTAGAGGTCTTGATTTTTATCATAGGTACACTTCCACTGTGAGAGACGGAATCTAAAACAAAAATCCAGAAAATCACATTGTATGATTTTTAAAGAATTAATTTGCATTTTATTGCATGACATAAGTATTTGATCACTTACCAACCAGTAAGAATTCCGGCTCTCACAGACCTGTTAGTTTTTTCTTAAGAAGCCCTCCTGTTCTCCACTCATTACCTGTATTAACTGCACCTGTTGAACTTGTTACCTGTATAAAAGACACCTGTCCACACACTCAATCAAACAGACTCCAACCTCTCCACAATGTCCAAGACCAAGAGAGCTGTGTAAGGACATCAGGGATAAAATTGTAGACCTGCACAAGGCTGGGATGGCTACAGGACAATAGGCAAGCAGCTTGGTGAGAAGGCAACAACTGTTGGCGCAATTATTCGAAATGGAAGAAGTTCAAGATGACGGTCAATCACCTCGTCTGGGGCTCCATGCAAGATCTCACCTCGTGCGGCATCAATGATCATGAGAAGGTGAGGGATCAGCCCAGAACTACACGCAGGACCTGGCAATGACCTGAAGAGAGCTGGGACCACATTCTCAAAGAAAACCATTAGTAACACACTACGCCCCATGGATTAAAATCCTGCAGCGCACGCAAGGTCCCCCTGCTCAAGCCAGCGCATGTCCAGGCCCGTCTGAAGTTTGCCAATTACCATCTGGATGATCCAGAGAGGAATGGGAGAAGGTCATGTGGTCTGATGAGACAAAAATAGAGCTTTTTGGTCTAAACTCCAATCGCCGTGTTTGGAGGAAGAGAAGGATGAGTACAACCCCAAGAACACCATCCCAACCAGGAAGCATGGAGGTGGAAACATCACTTCGGGATGCTTTTCTGCAAAGGGTACAGACGACTGCACCATATTGAGGGGAGGATGGATGGGGCCATGTATCGTGAGATCTTGGCCAACAACCTCCATCCCTCAGTAAGAGCATTGAAGATGGGTCGTGGCTGGGTCTTCCAGCATGACAATGACCACGAAACACACAGCCAGGGCAACAAGGAGTGGCTCGCTAAGAAACATCTCAAGGTCCTGGAGTGGCCTAGCCAGTCTCCAGACCTGAACCCAATAGAAAATCTTTGAAGGGAGCTGAAAGTCTGTATTGCCCAGCGACAGCCCCGAAACCTGAAGCATCTGGAGAAAGTCTGTATGGAGGAGTGGGCCAAAATCCCTGCTGCAGTGTAGCAAACCGGTCAAGAACTACAGGAAACGTATGATCTCTGTAATTGCAAACAAAGGTTTCGTTACCAAATATTAAGTTCTGCTTTTCTGATGTACAAATACTTAAGTCATGCAAAAAATGCAAATTAAATACTTAAAAATCATACAATGTGATTTTCTGGATTTTTGTTTCAGATTCCGTCTCTCACAGTTGAAGTGTACCTATGATAAAAATTACAGACTTCTACATGAGTTGTAAGTAGGATAACCTGCAAAATCGGCAGTGTATAAAATACTTGTTCTCCCCACTGTATATAGGACTAACGTATTCTCTTGCCACCCATTCTGAAACTAACTGCAGCTTTTTGTTAAGTGTTGCAGTGATTTCACTTGCTGTAGTAGCTGACATGTATAGTGTTGAGTCAACAGCATACATAGACACACAGGCTTTACTCAGAGCCAGTGGCAGGTCATCAGATAAGATTTTAAAAAGTAAGGGGCCTAGACCGCTGCCATGGTGAATGCCTGATCTACCTGATTATTTTGGAGAGGCTTCTATAAAAGAACACCCTCTGTGTTCTGTTAGACAGGTAACTCTTTATCCACATTAAGCAGGGTAGCCATAACACATATGTTTTTTAATCAGCAGACTATGATAATAATGTCAAATGCTGCACTGAAGTCAAACAAAACAGCTCCCATAACTTTTTATAACAATTTCTCTCAGCCAATCAATCATTTGTGTAAGTGCTGTACATGTTGAATGACCTTCCCTATAAGCATTACTGTCATCCTCTTCGGGATGTGTTAACCCGTTAACGTCCAACCTCTAAATATAAATGGAAAAACTAAGCCTGTAACAGTCAGTTATGGATGGATGTGTAGGTTCAGAACTTGTTGTTGGCATGTCATGCCTAAGTTTGCTAATCATGCCAATAAAAAAAATATTTAATTAGTTGCCAATTTCAGTGGGTTTTGTGATAATAAAGCAATCTGATTCAATGAATGATGGAGCCGAGTTTGCCTTTTTGACAAAAATGTAATTTAAGGTGCTCCAAAGCTTTTTACTATCATTCTTTATAAAATGTATCTTTGTTTCATAATATAGTTTATTCTATTTATTCAGTTTAGTCAGATGGATTTCTCAATTTGCAGTAAGTTTGCCAAACGGCAGTGCAGCCAGACTTATCTGCCATTCTTTTTGCCTCATCGCTCTCAACCATACCCTTTTTCCATTATTCATGAAATCAAAGGGGATTTAACAGGTTTTACAGTCATTTTTTGTTGGGTGCATACCTATAAGTAACTGGAATAAGCAAATTCATAAATGTGTCAAGTGCAGCATCTGGTGTGCTCCTCATTACACACCCCAGACCAGCAAATATTCTTGACATCTTTAACATAGGATCACTACAAAACTTATTATATGAGCTCTTATACACTATACTAGGCCTTTGGAACTTTGCTTTTCCCAGATATGGCTACTATATTATGATGACTCCATCTGATACATTTGGACACTGCTTTAGAGCAGATGTCTGCAACAATAGTAAAGATGTAATCAATACATGTGGATGATTTCATTCCTGTGCTGTTAATACCCTGGTAGCTTGACTGAACCAGGTTTGAGACACTGGTTACAGATTGAAGCTTTTTCTTGAGTGGCAGCTTGATGAAAGCCAGGCAATATTTAGATACCCAGAAAATATACCTCTGTTGATATCACATACACTATATATACAAAAGTATGTTGGCCCCTTCAAATTAGTGGATTTGGCTATTACAGGTATATAAAATCAAGCACACAGCCATGCAATCTCCATAGACAAACATTGGCAGTAGAATGGCCTTACTGAAGAGCTTAGGGACTGTAAACGTGGCACCGTCATAGGATGCCTCCTTCCCAACTAGTCAGTTCAACAAATTTCTGCCCTGTTAGAGCTGCCCCGGTCAATCTAGAGGCGAAAGAAATGCACACTTATTTAGGTGAGGTGCTGGCTAGCGGAGTAGAACACTTGAAAAATGAAAGGAGAGCCGCACACTCTAGAAGCTCAGATGCAATAATTTAATAACCTAATAACCAACGTTTCGACAGACAAGCTGTCTTCATCAGGGTAATTGACAAACACTGTGGATCACTAGTTTATAAAGTGTCAAAGGACACACACAGGTTCTGTAATCATGGCCGGGTGTGGCCAGATATCATTGTTAATTCTCAGATATAAGAACATACAAAAACATGAATGGATATCATACGATCATAGATAGAATTTGGCTACATAGGCTCTACAAACTTAACAATGAATAGAAAAATCACAAGAATGGCTTCGGATCAAAGTCTACGTTAGACGAAGGAGCAAGGGTCTTTAAATTAAAGATCCAGGCAGCCTCTCTTTTAACAATAAATTGTCGAGGTCACCCCTCTCCTAGGAGGGTGACAAGTTCAATGCCAATATAACATAGGGACGAAATCGAGTGGTTTGCTTACAAAAAGTGGCCGCAACTGGGTAAGTCAAGTTTTCCACCTAATGCTGCTACGATGCTCTGAGATTCGTACTTTTATTTTGTTTGCGCTTTGTTTTACCCACATAATTTTTACCAAAAGGACAAGTTATAAGATAAATAACTGCCTCAGTGGAGCACGTGATAACATCTTTGATTGGGATCTGTTTCCCTGTTTGGGGTGTTTGAAGGATATACATTTATAAGTGCCATTGCATTGAGCAAAGCRATTACACTTGTAGTTTCCATTCAGTAGGGGCGCAAATAGACTTTGCACAGGGATATCTTGGGGTTGTAAATCCGAGTTTACCAATTGATCTCTGAGATTTCTGCCCCACGAGAACACAATCAAGGGAGGGTCCGAAAACACATTACCCATAATGTCATCGGATCTTAGAATGTGCCAATATTTGTGAACTATTCCCTTAATTTGTTCAGAGCACTTTTGAATAGCGGGTCATTAGAATGCAAGAATGCTTATTTTTGCGAGACTGTCCTTGACATGTGTCATATTGCATAGTAAATCTCAGATGCTCAGAACAAGAGTTAAGAAAAGCATGGAATGCCTGGAGCTGTTTTGCATCACCCCTSCATAGAACAAAAATATCATCAATATACCGTTTCCAAATAATGATGTTAGGCAAGAAAACATTTGAGAGCATTGGAAAATGGACTGTTTCTCCATGTAACCCACATACAAATTAGCATAGTTAGGAGCCATGGGGGATCCCATAGCAGTACCCTTCGTCTGAATAAAGAAATCATTTAGAAACATGAAATAGTTGTGTGTGAGTACTATTTCAGCCAATGTTATAATGCATGCACTGGAAGGTACTTCATTAGGGTCACGTTGCAGAAGAAAATGTTCCATAGCTTCAATACCGCCCTCGTGTGGAATATTCGTGTATAACGACTCAACATCAAAAGTAACTAACAAAGTGTTATCATAGAGAGGATCAAGAGATTCAATAATAGAGATCATACTACTAGTGTCCTTTACAATGTAGATAGTGTTCTGAAATTGGGAAGTAGGGTCACTTCTGCGTTTCTTGTAAAAGGTGTTGTCAAGCAGTTGTCTATGACACTCATTTACATAAACATTCCTATCCATTAGTACAACCGACCCACCCTTTTCAGTAGGGCGGGTAAGGACTGACGTATCGGATTGTAAATCAAGCAAAGCTTGTTTTTCATCCCTAGGTAAATTATGGAAAGATATGTGTGTTGTTATGTGTTAATAACATTTAAACTGCGTTACCCAGCAGGCTATGCGAGGGAGGGGGGGGGGGGGGGGTGCAGGTGGTTGAAGAATGCCTTGCATGGCTAAACAAGGAGTTTTCTAGCTGAAGTATATGTTCATTAAATGTAGTTAAACCTGCACCCCAGTTTGTCATTATACAAGAAACAAACATAACATGGTGTCAGATTGGTAGTCGCTATGACGAGACAGAGAAAAGGAGTAACTCTGCAAATTTCCGCGACGAAAATTGAACATTCTACAACAAGTCAAGTGACGTGAGTAGTCGAAGATGCTAGCTTGCAAGAGTGAAGGCAACGAGCAGCAGCAACGAGAGTGACAGCAGCGAGAGCGAGGCTGCATTGGAATCTGTTGACGAGCAAGTTGATGAGCAACATACTGACGTAAGAGAAATTGACACTGTTCCTGTTCTCCGTCATGGATAGGCTTAGTCCTCCTACTCCTATGCAGTTAACAGGCAATCTAGCTGACAATTGGAAACGTTTCAAGCAGAGATTCAATATCTACCTAGCAGCCAGTGGTGCAGGGGGAGATGATGACAAATTGAAAGCTTCCATTTTTCTGCATGTTATTGGAGAGGATGCATTGGACATTTACAATAGCTTTCAGCAAGACGATGCAAACATGACATTGACTGTGCTAATGGAAGAATTTGAAGAGTACTTTGTACCAAGCCAGAACGTCATGTTTGAGAGATACAAGTTTCTCTCATGATCAGAAACAGGGAGTCAATTTGGACCAGTATTTGGCTGAGCTGAACACACTGAGCAAAACGTGTGAAGTTGAAAATCTGAAAGACTCACTAGTGAAAGGCAGGATACTCTGTGGCATACTTGATAATGGACTCAAGGAGAGATTGCTGCATGAGCAAGATTTAACTTTGGATAAAGCAGTGAATATGTGTCGAGCAGCTGAAACCACCAGAGCACAAGCTAAAGAGCTGTGCAGGATGAGACGTCAGTGTATGCAATAAAAAGAGAGGAGCACAACACACAACGCCTTACAAAACAAAAACAAGCAAAAGAGAGAAATCAAAACACTACATGTGGAAAATGTGGATTCATCCACAAGCCAAAAAATTGCCCTGCATATGGCAAATCATGTAACAACTGTGGGAAAAATAATAATTTCTCAAAATGCTGCAAAGCTAAGGCTACAAAGAAAAAGGTTCACACAGCCAAGGAGGAGATTGAAGAATTCTTTGTTGATTCTGTGGAAATAGGCAATGCAGTAAAAGCTAAATGGATTGTGCCATTGACTGTGAATGAAACTATAATACCATTCAAGCTTGATACTGGAGCACAGGTAAACCTGTTGTCGCTGGARGACTACAAAACACTGAAGGTGAAGAGCAAAATACACCCGGTGAAAATTAAGGTTACTGGTTATTCTGGGGAGAACGTACCAGTCAAAGAAAGCTGCATAGTAACTTTACAGCACAAAGGAAAACAGTTCAAGACACAGCTGCTGATCGTGGAAAAGAGTGTACAGCCTATTCTAGGAATCAATGCATGTGAAAAGGTCAATTTGTTGAAAAGAGTTTGTAGTGACATCACAGACTGAAAATGACCAAGAATCACTACTGGCTGAGTATGGGGACGTGTTTAAGGGTCTTGGATGTTTACCAGGAGAACGCAAAATATGTACTGATGACAGAATTACTCCAGTTGTGCATGCATGTAGAAAAGTTACATTTGCACGGAGGAAAAAGCTCAAGGAGGAACTTGGATGCATGGAAAAGATGGACGTCATCAGAAAAATGGATGAACCTACAGACTGGGTAAGCTCACTGGTTATTGTGGTGAAAAAGAACGGCGATCTCAGGATATGTCTAGACCCGAGAGATCTCAACAAAGCAATCAAGAGAGAGCATTTCAAGTTGCCAACCAGAGAAGAGATAATGTGGCAGTTTGCTGGAGCAAAGTGGTTCAGTAAGCTTGATGCCTCATCAGGATTCTGGCAAATGAAACCAGATGATGCAAGCTCAAGGCTATGCACATTCAACACACCTGAGGGCAGGTACAGATTTCTTTGTCTACCATATGGGATTCTCTCAGCGCCAGAGGTCTACCACAAGACAATCCACATGATCTTCGAGCACATTCCAGGAGTGGAGACRATGATGGATGACATCATCAMCTGGGGSTCCACAAAAGAAGAACACGACGCGAGAGTGAYACAAGTGCTGGACCTGACTCGGAAAGTCAACCTAAAATTAAACAAGGACAAATGCGAGTTTGGTGTGAAAACACTTACCATCGTGGGAGACGTACTTTCAGAGAATGGAGTCAAACCAGACCCGAGGAAAACATCAGCCATCAACAACATGGAACGCCCGAAGAACAAGGACGACGTGAGATGCTTCATGGGCATGATCACCTACCTTGCAAAGTTCATTCCTCAACTGTCAGCACAGTCCGCTCCACTCAGATGTTTTCTGGAACAGAAAAATGAATGGGAATGGTCCCATGAACAGGAAAACTGCTTCAAAAACCTAAACAAGACAATCACAGAAGAGCCAGTGCTCAGGTTCTATGATCCAGAGAAAAGCACATGGATTTCTGCAGATGCGTCACAGTTTGGCCTGGGAGCAGTTCTTCTGCAACAGCATGGCGACACATGGCAACCTGTCGCTTATGCGTCCAGAGCCTTGACAGGCACAGAGACAAGGTATGCACAAATAGAGAAAGACCTACTGGCGAGTACATACGCTTGCGAAAGGTTTAACAAATACATCTACGGACGAGACTTCAAAGTAGAGACRGACCCCAAACCATTGGTGTCAATAATGTCTAAGCCACTGAATGATTGTCCAATGAGAATCCAGAGAATGTTGATCAGACTGCAAAAGTATGATGTGAAGATGATCTAGATCTATACCCCAGGAAAGTTAATGTTCGCCAAAAACACTCTTTCTCGAGCAGTCGACAAGAAAGAGAGCTTTGACACACAGAAAAACACTGAGATTCAGGCCTACGTCGACGTGATCGTAGCATCATTTCCTGTGTCTTCTGAGATAATGGAGCAGATCAAAAGAGAGACCAGACCGCAGCTGACTAAACAATGACAGAGTTGAAAGAAACAACACTGATAGGATGGCCCGCACAGAAAAACAACTGTCCAAGGAGAATACAGGATTACTGGATGTGCAGAGCAGAACTCACCATTGTGGATGACATTGTGTTCAAAGGCAACAAGATATCATTCCCATGACACTATGCCAAAGAAATCTGCAGAAAATACACGAGGGCCACTTGGGTGAGGAAAAATGCAAACGACGAGCACGAGAAGTAATGTACTGGCCAAGAATGAACCAGGAAATCAGCCAGACCACTGCTTCATGTGAACTGTGTTTGACCTACGGGCCAAAGCAGCAAGCAGAGCCGCTAATGCCTCATCCAGCCAACAGACCCTACTACAAAGTTGGAGTTGACCTTTTTGACTGCAAAGGCAAAAGTCACATTGTTGTTACCAAATACTACTCAAACTACCCTGAAGTAGCAACACTGCCAACTACCTCCAGCAAAGCTGTAATCACCTACCTGAAATCAGTCTTTGCAAGACATGGGGTTGCGTCTAACTGTACTCGGACATGGCCCGCAGTTCTCAAGTTCCGAATTCCGATCGTTCGCTAACGACTGGGGATTCCGACGCAACACTCCAGCCCCAACTACCCAAGGTCCAACGGTTAGCAGAGTGTTCAGTAAAAATTGTCAAAGGTCTGATGAAAAAGGACACGACGGAAAGGAGGATTTCCTAAAAAATCTGATGATCTACCGCAGCGCACCGCTGCAGAAACGGACTTTCACCTGCACAAATGTTGATAGGACGTCGCATCAGAACCAACCTACCCATCCATGAGGACTTGCTAACAGCTAGAGGTGCTCATAAAGTCAAACTCGCAAAGGAAAACAGAAAGACAAACAAAAACAGCGACACGACAAAAGTGTAAGACACTTACCTGAACTGAAACCTGGAGATCATGTACGACTCCGAGACATCACTACAGGAACCTGGATGCAGCAAGGGTGTGTGCAGAGAGAAGATGCACGCGATCCTATGAGATCCAAACGGAGCATGGATCACAACTGAGACGAAACAGAGTGGATCTAAGGCTTCAGCCATTCACTCAAGGGACTGAGGATCATCAGGAGGATACTGCTGAAGCGTCAAATTCCTTTAGGAATGGACAATTCAGTCAGAACACCATGACTGACAATGAACGCTGTCCAACTGTTTCAGGGAGGCCTTCAGCAGATCGACCAACAGGACTGTCAGAGCCCTTGAAAGGCTTATTGAGAATTGCTAAAAAATAAATAACAAAAAAAGGGGCACCTGGACTGAATGTTTTGTTTACGTGAGTAGAAATAGAGCCACAATAGAGTATTGTTGGACAGACTATATTTAGTTGAAAAAACAAACATCAGAATATGTTTATTGCCTGATGAAAGCAATGTAAAAAAGAAATGTGTGTATTGACAATTGCGTTTATGCAGATTGAGTAAACAAATGTGATGTGAAATGTGTAGTTACATAGAAAAGTTATCTTTTAAAGGAAGAAGATGTGTTGTTATATATTAATAACATTTAACTACGTTACCCAGCAGGCTATGCGGGGGGGGGGTGCAGGTGGTTGAAGAATGCCTTGCATTCTAAACGAGGAGTTTTCTAGCTGAAGTATATGTCATTAAAAGTAGTTAAACCTGCACCCCGGTTTGTCATTATACAAGAACAAACATAACAATATGTACTCCTGTTTGTTCTTAAGGAGAGAACAACATTTTTCATCGAGTTTGCAATATGTCTCAATAGAGTGATCGCGATTGGATGGAGGTACAAAAATAATTCTAAAAGGAGTCGGCGTATGTGCAGGTGGGCAACCTACATGTTCAGTAGAAATATCACAATTAGGGGAGCTAAAGTATTCCCGTAAACGGCTGTTTC
>NW_019943999.1:0-15433 GCF_002910315.2 Salvelinus sp. IW2-2015 | reverse complement strand
CAGGAAATCAGCCAGACCACTGCTTCATGTGAACTGTGTTTGACCTACGGGCCAAAGCAGCAAGCAGAGCCGCTAATGCCTCATCCAGTACCCAACAGACCCTACTACAAAGTTGGAGTTGACCTTTTTGACTGCAAAGGCAAAAGTCACATTGTTGTTACCAAATACTACTCAAACTACCCTGAAGTAGCAACACTGCCAACTACCTCCAGCAAAGCTGTAATCACCTACCTGAAATCAGTCTTTGCAAGACATGGGGTTGCGTCTGAACTGTACTCGGACAATGGCCCGCAGTTCTCAAGTTCCGAATTCCGATCGTTCGCTAACGACTGGGGATTCCGACGCAACACCTCCAGCCCCAACTACCCAAGGTCCAACGGCTTAGCAGAYTGTTCAGTAAAAATTGTCAAAGGTCTGATGAAAAAAGGACACGACGGAAAGGAGGATTTCCTAAAAAATCTGATGATCTACCGCAGCGCACCGCTGCAGAACGGACTTTCACCTGCACAAATGTTGATAGGACGTCGCATCAGAACCAACCTACCCATCCATGAGGACTTGCTAACAGCTAGAGGTGCTCATAAAGTCAAACTCGCAAAGGAAAAACAGAAAGACAAACAAAAACAGCGACACGACAAAAGTGTAAGACACTTACCTGAACTGAAACCTGGAGATCATGTACGACTCCGAGACATCACTACAGGAACCTGGATGCAGCAAGGGTGTGTGCAGAGAGAAGATGCACCGCGATCCTATGAGATCCAAACGGAGCATGGATCACAACTGAGACGAAACAGAGTGGATCTAAGGCTTCAGCCATTCACTCAAGGGACTGAGGATCATCAGGAGGATACTGCTGAAGCGTCAAATGCCTTTAGGAATGGACAATTCAGTCAGAACACCKTGACTGACAATGAACGCTGTCCAACTGTTTCAGGGAGCGCTTCAGCAGATCGACCAACAGGACTGTCAGAGCCCTTGAAAGGCTTATTGAGAATTGCTAAAAAATAAATACAAAAAAAGGGGCACCTGGACTGAATGTTTTGTTTACGTGAGTAGAAATAGAGCCACAATAGAGTATTGTTGGACAGACTATATTTAGTTGAAAAAACAAACATCAGAATATGTTTATTGCCTGATGAAAGCAATGTAAAAAAAGAAATGTGTGTTATTGACAATTGCGTTTTATGCAGATTGAGTAAACAAATGTGATGTGACATGTGTAGTTACATAGAAAAGTTATCTTTTAAAGGAAGGAAGATGTGTTGTTATATATTAATAACATTTAGACTACGTTACCCAGCAGGCTATGCGGGGGGGGGGGGTGCAGGTGGTTGAAGAATGCCTTGCATTCTAAACGAGGAGTTTTCTAGCTGAATATGTTCAATTAAGTAGTTAAACCTGCACCCGGTTTGTCATTATACAAGGAACAAACATAACAATATGTACTCCTGTTTGTTCTTAAGGAGAGAACAACATTTTTCATCGAGTTTGCAATATGTCTCAATAGAGTGATCGCGATTGGATGGAGGTACAAAATAATTAAAAGGAGTCGGCGTATGTGCAGGTGGGCAACCTACATGTTCAGTAGAAATATCACATTAGGGGAGCTAAAGTATTCCCGTAAACGGCTGTTCTAAAAAATACTTAAGCAGTTCGACCTTACTCAAATCATTGGCATGAGTTTTAGGCACAAAAAGATAACACCTTTATCAAGCATAGGAGACATGGGCAAGGGCTCAATATTTGCTTGATAAATGGAAGACACCACAGTCCAGGGTTCTGGACCCTCTGCCTTCTGGTAGTCGGTTTCTTTCTTACTCCGTGTCGGTAGGTCATCTCGTAGGTACGGGTGACGCGGCACCCTCGCGGCTTTGTGTGCACAGTCTCTCGTTGGATAAAAAAACTGCCATGGAAGCGGATGAGGCGCGGTTGTAGAGCGTTGGTCAGACGGGGTGGATTGAAGCGCCTCCCTCTGCGTCTGATCATGGAGAGGAGGAGCAGGCCTCTTTTTTATCAGGGCTTCAGACGGGTGGATAGAAGCGGCTCCCTCCTGCGTCTATCATGAGAGGAGGAGCAGGACCTCTTTTATCAGGGCTTCAGACGGGGTGGATAGAAGCGGCCTCCCTCCTGCGTCTATATGGAGAGGAGGAGCAGGACCTCTTTTATCAGGGCTTCAGACGGGGTGGGATAGACGTGGCTCCCTCCTGCGTCTATCATGGAGAGGAGGAGCAGGACCTCTTTTATCAGGGCTTCAGACGGGGTGGATAGAAGCGGCCTCCCTCCTGCGTCTATCATGGAGAGGAGGAGCAGGACCTCTTTTTCAGGGCTTCAGACGGGGTGGATAGAAGTGCTCCCCCTGCTCTTCGTGGAGAGGAGGAGCAGACCTTTTTATCAGGGCTTCAGACGGGGTGGATAGAAGGGCCTCCCCCTGCGTCTACTGGAGAGGAGGAGCAGGCCTTTTTATCAGGGCTTCAGACGGGGTGGATAGAAGCGGCCTCCCTCCTGCGTCTATCATGGAGAGGAGGAGCAGGACTCTTTTATCAGGGCTTCAGAGGGGGTGGATAGAAGCGGCTCCCTCCTGCGTTGTCATGGAGAGGAGCGAGGCGCTCTTTTATCAGGCTTCAGACGGGGTGGATAGAAGGGCCTCCCTCCTGCGTCTTCATGGAGAGGAGGAGCAGGACCTCTTTATCAGGGCTTCAGACGGGGTGGATAGAAGCGGCCTCCCTCTGCGTCTATCATGGAGAGGAGGAGCAGGACCTCTTTTATCAGGGTTCAGACGGGGTGGATAGAAGGGCCCTCCTCCTGCGTCTTCATGGAGAGGAGGAGCAGGACCTCTTTTTTCAGGGCTTCAGACGGGGTGGATAGAAGTGCCCCCCCCTGCGTTGTCTGGAGAGGAGGAGCAGGACCTCTTTTTCAGGGTTTTCAGACGGGGTGGATAGAAGGGCCTCCCCCTGCTCTTTGGAGAGGAGGAGCAGGACCTCTTTTATCAGGGCTTCAGACGGGGTGGATAGAAGGGCCTCCCTCCTGCGTCTATCATGGAGAGGAGGAGCAGGACCTCTTTTATCAGGGCTTCAGACGGGGTGGATAAGGGGCCTCCCTGCGTCTTCATGGAGAGGAGGAGCAGGACCTCTTTTTCAGGGCTTCAGACGGGGTGGATAGAAGCGGCCTCCCTCCTGCGTCTTTGGAGAGGAGGAGCAGGACTCTTTTTCAGGGCTTCAGACGGGGTGGATAGAAGGCTCCCCTGCGTCTGTCTGGAGAGGAGGAGCAGGACCTCTTTTTCAGGGCTTCAGACGGGGTGGATAGAAGCGGTCCTCCTGCTCTTCTGGAGAGGAGAGCAGGACCTCTTTTATCAGGGCTTCAGACGGGGTGGATAGAAGCGGCCTCCCCCTGCTCTTCATGGAGAGGAGGAGCAGGACTCTTTTATCAGGGCTTCAGACGGGGTGGATAGAAGGGCTCCCCCTGCGTCTTCTGGGAGAGAGGAGCAGGACCTCTTTTATCAGGGCTTCAGAACGGGGTGGATAGAAGGCCTCCCCTGCTCTTCTGAGAGGAGGAGCAGGACTCTTTTATCAGGGTTCAGACGGGGTGGATAGATGCGGCCCCCCTGCGTCTGTCTGGAGAGGAGGAGCAGGACCTCTTTTATCAGGGCTTCAGACGGGGTGGATAGAAGGGCCTCCCTCCTGCGTCTTCTGGAGAGGAGAGCAGGACCTCTTTTATCAGGGCTTCAGACGGGGTGGATAGAAGGCCGCCTCCCCTCTGCGTCTGTCATGGAGAGGAGGAGCAGGACTCTTTTATTCAGGGCTTCAGACGGGGTGGATAGAAGGCCTCCCCCTGCGTCTTCTGGAGGGAGGAGCAGGACTCTTTTTATCAGGGTTTCAGACGGGGTGGATAGAAGGGGCCTCCCCCTGCGTCTTCTGGAGAGGAGGAGCAGGACCTCTTTTTCAGGGCTTCAGACGGGGTGGATAGAAGGGCCCTCCCCCTGCTTGTGGAGAGGAGGGCAGGACTCTTTTTCAGGGCTTCAGACGGGGTGGATAGAAGCGGCTCCCCTGCGTCTTTCTGGAGAGGAGGAGCAGGACCTTTTTATCAGGGCTTCAGACGGGTGGATAGAAGTGGCCCCCCTGCGTCTGTCGTGGAGAGGAGGAGCAGGACCTCTTTTATCAGGGCTTCAGACGGGGTGGATAGAAGTGCGCCTCCCTCTGCGTCTTCTGGAGAGGAGGAGCAGGACCTCTTTATTCAGGGCTTCAGACGGGGTGGATAGAAGTGGCCTCCCCTCGCGTCTTCTGGAGAGGAGGAGCAGGACCTCTTTTATCAGGGCTTCAGAGGGGGTGGATAGAAGTGGCTCCCCCTGCGTCTGTCGTGGAGAGGAGGAGCAGGACTCTTTTATCAGGGTTTCAGACGGGGTGGATAGAAGTGGCTCCTCCCTGTGTCTATAATGTGAGGGAGTTTGAATGGGCTTCGGCTAGGACCCTCTTTTTATCCAGAGAGCGGAGCTGTGGCAGACGGGGTGGATATTGAAGGGTAGCCCATGCCTCCTGGTCCTCGCTCATGTGGTAGAGGAGGAGCAGGAACTTCGTTTTATCGAGGTGCTTCCGACAGGGTGGATAGAAGTGGCTCCTCGCTGCCCCGTCTGGTCGTGGAGAGGAGGAGCAGCGTAACCTTTTATCAGGGCTTCAGACGGGGTGTCGGATTAGAAGTGGCCCTCCTCCCTGCGTACTATCATGGAGATTAGGAGGACGCAGAGATCTCATTGTAGTCAGTTGGCTCTCGATCGGGCTGTGCAATTAAGGCAAGCGGCCGTCTATACCACCCCTCACTGCGTCTATTCATTCCGTTGGCGGGAGAGACGCAGCGAACGTCTTTTTAGCTGGCTCTCTTCAGACTGAGGGCTCGATTAGTAACAGAGCTCTGCTCTTCTCAGGCAACGCCCCAGTGCGGCTGCGTCTTATCCATGGGAGCAGAGCTGATGAGAAAGTGAGCTCTAGCGATACTCTATTATTAGTAGTCAGAGAGAGCGTCTCGCTGACTTTAGTTGCCAGCTGGCATAGATCAGTGGAGCCTGCCATTGATAAAGCTCGCTCCTCTTGCGTCTGTCTATCTTGGAGAAGGAGGAAGCGGACTTCTCCCTTTTAAGATTGTCAGGGCTTGCATAAAGGGAGTGTCGGGATAGAGGGGAGGGTAGTGCAGTCCCCGTCTTGATCAGCCCTGGACAAAAGAGGTCCCGCTCTCTCTCCTGCCCATCCTAGCTATCTGAATCCGTGGAGAGGATTTGAAGGGACAGCAGACCTCTGTTTGAGGGAAGGGATCAGGAGCGTTCGTACGGGGTGGATACGAAGTGGCCGGGTTTTCTTATCCACCTCCTGGTCTATCATGGAGAGGCAGGAGCAGGCTCTTTTTATCAGGCTTCCTCAGAAGAGGTGCAGGTGATAGCCTAGGAGAAAAAGAATGGAGGTTACCTGCCCCTTCTTTTTATCAGATTGGCTTCAGAACGAGGCGTGGAGGAAACGGCAGGATAGGAAGGGTGACCGGTCCCTCCCTGCGTCTGTATGGAGAGGAGCAGCGGGGATTGCTTGAACCATTTTTATAATCAAGGCTTCCACCGTGAGATGGGGGTTTGAGACTCGTTAGGTATGAAGCGAAGCGTCCTCCTGCGTCGTCGTGACGAGGAGGCCAGGAGACTTCTTTTTTATCAGGGCTTCAGACGACGGGGTGCGAGTAGAAAGAACGAGAATAAGAGCCGCTCCCCCTGCGTCTGTCTCGGAGAGGCATTGCGAGCATTCCTGGATAGACGAGCTGCATGGTGGTCTCGGATCTCTTTAGCACGGTGTGAAGCCTGTTAATAAGTTCCCTTCTCCCAATAATTCAGACGGGGTGGATGAAGTGGACTCACCCTGCGTCTGTCATGGAGAAGAGCAGGGAGGAGGGGGCCGCTCTTAGTAGCACGCCAGGACCCTCTGTTCTATAAGGCCTGGACTAAAGAGGGCTTAGGGCCTTCCTTTCGCATTGGATTAGACCAGAGGGGGGCCGCATCTTGTTAGACGGGCGTAGCCCGATAGAAGTTCTGAAGCCCTCGAGTACAAACTTCAGGTCCTGCTCCTCCTCCCATGATGAGACTCTCGCAGGCTGCGTCACTGGGATGGCATCCGCTTGTAGTCACACGCAGCCGTAGCTGGAAAGCCTGATAAAGAGGTGGCCTGCTACGCTACTCTCCAGTAGGATCGAGTCGCAGGTAGGTGTGGTTAAGCACTCTCCGGCAGCTTTGCTTTTCTTTCAATAGCGGGTGGACTAGACAGTTGCTCCCCCTGGTTGTCATGGAGAGGACGAGCCGGACTCTTTTTCTTAAAGGATCAGGGCCTGTATCAGACGGGGTGGATAGACAGTGGGCCTCCCCTGACTACAAGAGGCCTCCGTCGGTGTCTGTTTCCGTCTGGTTCCAAGTTTAGGAAGTAGGATGGCAGGGAGCATGGGGGCGGTGCTTTTTATCAGCGGGTTGAACCCTGAATACACAACAGGTCCTTTCGATCTTCCTCCTTTATCCAGTCCATGAGGTTAGACTGCAGGAGGGAGGCGGCCTTTCTTATTCCCGTTCTGAAGCCTGAACTAATAAGAGGTCTCTGCTCTCCTCTCCACGACAGACGCGTGGTGGAGGCTGAGGTGTTGTGACTTTATGCCACAAGTGGCCGGTTGAAGCTCTCTCCTGATCCTCATCAAATAGAGGTGGAGAGCGAGGACAGGATCTCTTTATCAGGTGTTTCAGAAGAGGTGCGATGAGGACTTCTAGCTTCGATCTTTTATCCGGTTCAGACGGGGTGGCATAGAAGTGACCTCTCCCTCCTAGCGTCTGTTCCGATTCGGAAGCGGCGAGGGGCAGACAGTGGGAGGGGCCGCTTTTTATTCTTTCCCCCGTTTCTAGGCAGCGTGAGCTATTATTAGGGTCCAGACCTTGTCTTGGCATGAGATTGTGAATGGACGGCGCGAAGCGGCGAGGGTCTCCTATGGTTGTCGTGCGAGAGGAGGGCAGGACGTCCGTTCTTTTAATTATTATAGGGCCGTTGACCCTTGGGATAACTCGAGTCTGGTGCTTCCTTCTTCCATTAGGAACGGGTGTGCGAGCGGCTAGGAGAGCACGGGGGCCCGGTTCCCCTTACTTGCGTCTCGTCAGATGGAGCTAGGGGGCACTGGACAAGTAACGACGGGTTTCTTTTCTGGTTTCCATTCCCTAGCTTCCGATGGGATAGAATCGGTAGGGTGGCAGAGGACCACGGGTGGCTTGAGAATTAGACAAGTTGACGGCCCTGAGAAAAAGAGATGTTCTGTCCTCCTTCTCTGCGTCACGACAGGCTGTCGTAGCGACGCAGGGGGAGGTAATGCTTATCACCGCACTCTTGAATGGGCTCCTGTGGAAAATTGAGGTCCTTGACTCTTCAGGTGTTCTTTCGGCATGATTAGAGCAGGTGGGGGCTTATTTATCCGTCTGAGCCTGATATATTATTATCAGCAGAAGGTGGCTGGGTGGTATAGACATGTGCCGCTCTATTAGGTGGAGCGCAGGAGGGGAGGCTGCTTTCTCTATCACGCCTCCTGCGTCTGGTCGAAAGTGCACGATAGGGAATGAGAGACAAGAGAGTACGCGCTTGCTCATCTCTCCTCAATCGTATTTATGACTCAAGGATGGCAGAAGGGGCTGCGGCTTTCAGATACCGGGTGCGATACGGGAGTTTGGTCGGAAGCGGTGGACTAAAGAGTTTGCTTCCTCTCCATGAGGACGCAGGGGAGGCGTTCTTATCCAATCCCGTTCGAAGCCTCGATAATAGAGGTCCGTGCGTCTGCTAGTCCTCCATGATAGGAGATAGGAGGAAGCGCAGGAGAGAGGGGCTGATGTTAGTCAGAGGGCTTTATCAGAGACGGGGTGCGATAGAAAGCTGCCCTCGTCCTCGGGATGAGTCGTCTCTCGTGGAGATAGAATGACAGCAGAGAACTCTTTTAAGTTCGAGGGCTGTCAGGGGACGGAGTGGATAGAAGTGGCTTGCCTCTCTCCCCTGTCGTCTGTCGTGGAGAGGAATGGAGGGAGACTATTCTTTTATCAGACGGCTTCAGACAGGGTGGAATAGAAGCGTGCAGGGGCGGTCCGGCGCTCCTGCGTGCTGTCTTGTGGAGAGGTTACCTGAGAGCAAGGACCTCTTTTCATCAGGGTCTACGGAACTGGGGTGGGGCCACTGGAAGAAAGATAGGCAGAAGTGCTCTTCGGCCAGATGTTCGTCTCTAATTGGAGAGCGATTGGACGCAATTGTGAGGTCTTATTTAGGCATTCGGAGGGGCGTGTTAGGTACTTCAGTCGGGTTAGTTGGATGTCAGTGTCCACTCGGTCGCTTTGTTAGCGCCGCTTCGTATCACATGGAGGGAGAGAGGGCAGGGTCCTCTTTCTATATTATGGGGCTCTTTTCAGCACGGCTGGTGGATTAGAAGTGGCTCCCTCCTGCCGTCTCTTGCCATTTCTGTCGTGGAGAGGAGGAGCAGATGAAACGATTTTTAGTTTATAAGGGCTTGAGGGAGGAGAAGACTGGGGTGGATACTAGAAGTTGGCTTCCCCCTGACTCTGTCAGTCACCGGAGAGGACCAGGAGGCAGTGCATCCTCTTGATAGCTCTGTTAAACAAGAGAGGGGTTCGTTCTGCTTATCTCCAGAAGGGGTGCGCATAGATTCAACGCTGATGATCTGGGTCCGGCCCTGGCGTCGGCGGTCGTGGAGAGAGGGAGGGGGCAGACCCGTATTGCTTTCTTACTTTAGGCAGCTTCAGGACGGGGTGGCGGGGATTTAGGGAAGTGGCCATGGCCCCCTGCGTGCTAGTTCAAGTGGAGAGGAGGTTAGGGAGGACCCTTCTGTTTATTCAGGGTTTTTCAGACGGGGTGGATTCTAGACAGTGGATTCCGACTTCACTGCGGACTCGGCTGCTAGGCGGTGGAGAAGGGAAGGGGAGCAGGACCTCTTTTATTCAGGGGCTTCAGACGGGCGTATGTTGATGCAAAAGTGGCTCCCGCTGCAGTCTCGTGGAGGAGGAGGACGGCTTACGGCTTCATCTTATATAAGTCAGGGCTTCAGACGGGGTGGATAGAAGTGGGCCTCCGCTGCGTCTGTCGCATGGAGAGGAGGAGCAGGACCTCTTTTATCAGGGCTTCTCCAGAAGTAGACTATGACCTCGGTCTTGGCTTTTTGTCTTAGTTGAATTTCTTGATTTTAAGTTCCTTTATTTCTGTAGACAACTTGTCCTGGAGCGCTTGGTTAGTTTTCATCAGTTCATTGACTATGCCATCCTCATTAAKAGCTCCTTGCAGAGCTGTGTGTTTCTCTTCAATCGTGTTATCTATTTCAATAAAATCCTTTTTCAACTGGTCAAGAATGAAATGTCATTAAATCAATCAAGCATTTGTTCAGGATGGCACACCAGCGCTCCCAGAAATCATCTGTGCGCTGTCCCAGTGATGGTTATTTTTGCCACCTGAGTCCCCGTGGAATAATGCCTTGACACACATAATCACTAAGAGTGACTATATGTAGATGCATTCTCATCTGGCACTTAGATAAGTTTAACAGTTCTTATGAGAGGTCAGAACTARGCTCCGGCATATCAAAAAGGGACTCAGAGACAATTATCTTATTACTTTCCCTTTGGTTATATTCAAAGTAAATCTTGTTTGGGTCTTTGACCAGTGTCAGGAAAATAATTATAATTCAGCATCGTTTTAGAGCTTTTTGTCGGTAGGGTGCTGTTTACTGGGTAACAGATTAGTCTAGAGGTGAAAGAAACGCACACTTATTTAGGCGAGGTGCTGGCTAGCGGAGTAGAACACTTGAAATTAAAGGAGGGCCGCACACTCTAGAAGCTCAGATGCAATAATTTAATAACCTAATAACCAACGTTTCGACAGACAAGCTGTCTTCATCAGGGTATAATGACAAACACTGCGGGGTGACTAGTTTATATAGTGTCAAAGGACACACACAGGTGTCTGTAATCATGGCCGGGTGTGGCCTGATATCATTGGTTAATTCTCAGATATAAAAATAACATACCAAAAACATGAATGGATATCATACGATCATAGATACAATTTGGCTACATAGGCCTACAAACATTAACAATGAATAGAAAAATCACAAGAATGGCTTCAGATCAAAGTCTACGTTGAGACCAAAAGAAGCAAGGGTCTTTAAATTAAAGATTCAGGCAGCCTCTCGAGCTGCCCCGGTCAACTGAAACGTCTAGGAGCATCAATGGCTCAGCTGCGAAGTGGTAGGTCACACAAGCTCACAGAACGGGACCACTGAGTGCTAAGCGCATAAACATTGTCTGTCCTTGGTTGCAACACTCACTACTGAGTTCCACACTGCTTCTGGAAGCAAGGTCAGCACAAGAACTGTTAGTTCGTCGGAGCTTCATGAAACGGGTTTCCATTGCCAGCAGCCGCACGCACACAAGTTTACAATCACCATGCACAATGCCAAGCGTTGGCTGGAGTGTTGTAAAGCTCGCCCCATTAGACTCCGGAGCAGTAGAAAAACTGCGTTTCTGGAGTGATAAATCACGCATCACAATCTGGCAGTCGATGGATGAATCTGGGTTTGGCAGATGCCAGGAGAACGCTACTGCCCCAATGCATAGTGTCAACTGTAACATTTGGTGGAGGGAAACAATGGTCTGGGTTGTTTTTCATGGTTCGGCCTAGGTCCCTTAGTTCCAGTGAAGGGAAATCTTAAAGCTGCAGCATACCTTGACATTCTAGACCAGGCCTGGGCAACTCCAGTCCTCGGGGCCTGATTGGTGTCACACTTTTGTCCCAGCCCCAGCTAACAACCTGACTCCAATGATCAACTATCCATGATCTTCAGTTAAAAATGCAATTTGTTTAAAATAAGGTGTTTGCTAGGGATGGGGGGAAAGTGTTACTCCAATCAGGCCCCCGAGGACTGGAAATGCCCAGGCATGTTCTAAATGATACTGTGCTTCCAACTTTGTGGCAAGAGCTTGAAGAAGGCCCTTTCCTGTTTCAGCATGACAATGTCCCTGTGCACAAAGCGAGGTCCATACAGAAATGGTTTGTCGAGATCGGTGTGGAAGAACTTGACTGGCCTGAACACAGCCCTGACCTCAACCTCATCAAACACATTTGGATGAATTGGAACGCCGACTGCGAGCCAGGCCTAATGGCCCAACATCAGTGCCCCGAACATCACAAATTGTTTGTGGCTGAATGGAATCCAGTCCCCGCGCAATGTTCCAACATCTAGTGGAAAGCCTTCCCAGAAGAGTGGAGACTGTTATAGCAGCAAAGGGGGGACCACCTCCATATTAATGCCCATAATTTTGGAATGAGAAAGTCGACCAACAGGTGTACACATACATGTAGTGTAGATTTTCAAGCATATCACACATATTATCTGATACTTTCTGTTAGTACTGGTGGTTTATAGCAGACTGTAGTGAGACATGTGAACCTCTAGCCATGTTACTTCAACAGCATATTGACAAGATCCTCGCTAAGTTTTACAGGAATATGACGAACATCAATGGCAACACCTCCACCATTGGCATTCTGTATCTTCTGATGATATTGAAACATGTATTGCTACCACGTATCATCAAAGGTATTATCTAAGTGAGTTTCAGAGATAGTCAGTATATGATGTTGTCTGTTACTAGCAAGTTATCGATTTCATGAACCTTCTTTCTTAGGCTACATAGTGTATGTTAATGTGGGCTATTTTTAGCACTTTTCTGGGATTATAGATCGTTTTTATTGCTTTACTGGAGGCTTATCAGAGGTAGACATGACAGTGATCTGAGCCGATATGTTTGAGCGATAGTTGCACACAGTGGACTTCCTACTACGGCAAACCGCTCAGTGCTAAGTATAACTCAGGTTCATAGGCATGATTACTGCTAACTCCCCGTTCCCGCAGGAGACTTTTTGCCTTTTGGTAGGCCGCCATTGTAAATAAGAATTTGTTCTTAACTGACTTGCCTAGTTAAATAGAAGTCAAATAAATAAATAAAAATACAATAGTTGTATGACTGACAGAGGCATTCAGGGGAGTTAGAGGGACATACATTAAGTTACTACTGCCAACAACCGGGACAATGTACATTTTCAGCAGCACTACGACAACTCTGTGACACAATGTAGGATTATCTGAACAGTGCTTGGGTCACTGATAAGTCATTGTCTCTACGCAGCCGTGAAATGCGCATAACGGATCCAGAATGTTTGCAGGGCATCATGTGAAAATGTGAATCACATGTGAAAGTTGTGTGATCAAATGTGAAAATCCACGTGTGAAATATCCGCAGATGCGAAGTTGTTCCAAAACCACATATTTCACATGTGAAAGGTTGTGATCACATGAAATCCACTTGTGAATGTGAAACTTCATGTGAAATATCATCACATGTGAAGTGTTCTAAAGCCACATTGTTTCACATGTGCAATCTGTGAGAATTTCACATGTAAAGACATTGTGATTTGCCACATGTGGAATCATGTGTTTGTTTTTGTAAGGGGGTGGCCATTTTGCTGTTTTTTAAAATCTCAGAATGTATCTTTAAAGTGTACAGGAAATTATTATTTCATTTTTATTACCGTCCCTAGCGTCACAAGAAACAGCAAACACTAGGGATAGGTCCTGATCAACAATTGCAGAACATGCTCAAATGTGACCATGGCAGTTAGTTGAAGATAGTAGCATGATGCATCTAGTTACCAGCAAAATAAATGTCATATAGCCCTCACCGACCCCTCATCATAATCACTTACTTATGCAACAGGAGTTGGAATTCTAATAGGTTATCAATCAACTCTGTGGGTAAGAGTCTGAAATATGTTCAAACCTATCCATCGATATGATATCTACAACAAGTGGATACTGAGGATAGTGTTAATGGATAATGATGGTGAAATGCTATATCTTTGATTCAGCAGAATATACAATATCTCTATCTTGTGTACTTGTACACTACAGATGGATTCCGCAGTTTGTATTGGCTTGATCCTTCTGTTGCAAGAATATATTAAGTCAATCATTGTCAGTAGAGTGAAAAAATACATCATATTTATTGCAGCCCCTTGCATGTTAAACACATATTATTGCGTAGATATTTACAATCCTTTGTCATCTTTTTTACAATGGGAGCGCCATCACACCTACAGATCTCTTATCTCTGACTGTGATGCTTTGCCTTCATTTCAGTGTCCTCGTGAACTCACACAAACGCTATAATAAATACTCTAGAGCCCATAGAGAGCTGATTGCTAAGTGCTGAACATGTGAAACACGTAACAGCCTGTTTGACCCGGACAACCTCCCTGTAGTCACGTTGTCATTGAATATAAAGTATCATATGTGTGTCTCAGCTCTTGTTGAACATCATTTAAACAGCGGTTGCTCCTTAGCAATCATGGGTTTCCTGGGAGACCATGCTATGGATATACTATGGAGTTTCTTAATATTGATGGCTCTTATAGGTAAGGACCCATTCAAATGTTTAGTATTATATTTCTTGAATGGTAGATGTGATTTTTAACTGCATTTAACAGTTGGTAACTTAAGTTAGTATTAGTCATCAGCAATGCACATGCAATGGATATACAACTAAGTTCTTTCTTATACAACTAAGTTCTCTCTTATTGATGCTGCAAAATCCCATACTTAATATATAACAACTAAGTTCTCTCTTATTGATCGCTGTCAGCCCGCTACTATGATATACAACTAAGTTCTCTCCTTATCGATCGCTGTCAGACCCCGTACCTAATGGATATACAACTAAGTTCTCTCTTATTGATCGCTGTCAGACCCCGTACTTAATGGATATACAACTAAGTTCTCTCTTATTGATCGCTGTCAGACCCCGTACTTAATGGATATACAACTAAGTTCTCTCTTATGGATCGCTGTCAGACCCCGTACTTAATGTTAGGCTAATTAAGTTGCATGGAATATTCTGTTATCATAGGTGTGGTAATAAAATGCATTTGATGCTGGAGAAATTATAGTCAGCATATAATATAATATATAATATACTGTGTAATATATGTTACTGTATAAAATATACTGTATAATATACATACTGTACTTCTGATTATTGTAATAGTTATTTATGAGAATAAAAATGAGGTCTTGTAATTGATGCATGTATGTAATGTAAAGTATTTATCAGTTGATGCTTGTAATCAATATCTTGTGTAAATATGTTTTAAATGTTTCCAACTTTGTGCATTTTAGGCATACGTAGCAGGGTATATAGGGGCATGGTAAGGGTTTAATATTTTATACTTGGTGATAATTTGAGAAATATTAAAGCTGTTAATTAGTACGTTATTGTTATATAATTATTTTTATTATACATTTTATGAATGATAATAGATGAATGAAATGAATATTAAAAGCTAATTTGCTGGTATGGACAGCACATTTGACTCTTAAAACGAAAAGAAAATCTTGAATAATCTTTGAAATATCTCACCTGGAATTTGGTTTGGTTTAGTGCTGATCTAGGAACAGGTTTGCCTTTCTGATCATAAGAACAAGATATGGGGACCTGATCCTAAATCAGCACCCGTACTCTGAGACACTTTGTGAATACAGCCCTGGAGTGTGTTTTACAGGCATTTCGTTTTCAGAAAGTTTTTACATTGAAATAATAAGAATACAGTCAATACAGCATTTTATTTAATGTAACTCACGGACACTACAAGATGTGTAAATACGTCCATTTTCAGTGCATTTGTAAGTAAATATAATATACAACATATTGCAACACTGCAATGATGCTCAAAACCAACGATATTGAACTTCCGAAAACACACTCAAATATATGCACGGTATTTATCGTGAATGCGAAAGTATCTGTGAGTGAACTGGCAAATTATGGAAACGTTTATAAGATATGAGAATTTGTGAAAAACTTGCAAAGAATAGTCAAATTGCAGTAATTCCAATTTATAGTCAAACTATAGGCAAACATATAGCAGTCATTAAAGTAACCTTGTCTGAGCCAGAACAACCATAGGCGAAGAACCTCTGTTTCTGGAGTAGCAGTGGACATCAAATCAAATTAAATTATATTGGTCACATACACATGGTTAGCAAATGGCAATCGAGTGTAACAATGTTTGTGCTTCTAGTTCCGACCATGCAGTAATATCTAACAAGTAATCTTAACAATTTCACAACAACTACTTATACACACAAGTGTAAAGGAATGAATAAGAATAATGTACATTAAAATATATATGGATGAGTGATGGCCGAACGGCATAGGCAAGATGCAGTAGATGTATAGAGTACAGTATATACATTTGAGATGATTAGTGTAGGGTATGGAAACATTATATAAAGTGGTAGAGTTAAAGTGACTACTGATTACATATCTCTCTCGTTT
>NW_019943998.1:72453-91747 GCF_002910315.2 Salvelinus sp. IW2-2015 | reverse complement strand
GAAACCGGTTGCATAGTACAGGTAAGGACCCTCTAGAGAGAAGAGGATTTTCTGAGGAGAGGAGAGAGTCGTGGTTACACAGTGTGTTTTTGGTAGCGGCGGACAGTTAAAAATGGTAGATGAAGGTTTGACAGTCTGTTGATAGATTTCTGTCCTCGTTCCAGGCAGGCTGTATATTTTGCCGTTCCCGGCAGGCTGTATATTTTGCCGATCCAGGCAGGCTGTATATTTTTAAATTCTAGGCAGTATGTTATTGTGTCGATCCAGGCAGGCTGCTATTTTGCCGATCCAGGCAGGCTGTTATTTTGTAATTCTAGGCAGGCTGTTATTTTGTAATTCTAGGCAGGCTGTTATTTTGTACCTTGAACTGGTCCACACTCTCCAGCTTCTCCAGGTCTGGAACCAATCTGGTGCGTCTTCTAGAGTCTTAAGGAATTCCACCTGGAACTGCACCATCTCAGGCAGGTTCCCAACCAGAATGTCCAGCTGGAAGCCGCACAAAAGGAAAGAGGGAAATATATTATTCACAATATATCAACAAACTACAACTCAAGTGCCCAATTACAGTGAGGAAGGGGGCTGCATCCCAAATGCATCATATTCTCTCTATATAGTGCACTACTTTTGATGAGAGCTTTAAGAGCCTGGTCAAAAGTAGTGCACTACATAGGGAATAGGGTGCATAGGGCCTGGTCAAAGTAGTGCACTTGATAGGAGATAGGGAGCCATTTGGGCCGCAATAGTGAGGGTGTTGAAGTGAGGCGATCCTATTAAAAGACTAAAACCATCTTGGTTCCATCAACATCACAGTCTCACAGCCGTATAGTTATCCTGTGTGTTCTCTCTTTTTAAAACTCCTAGTCTCTCTTCTCTCTCAGCACACAGCACAGTCTGTACATGATTACGCAACAGCCATTCTACGTTAAAAAATGTTTTGCTAAGAAATTTAAAAAAGGCAGCATCAGTATCTCTCCCTCTCCTACCGTGTATCATAACCTCATCCTGAGGTGAGGACACGTCAGTATCTCTCCCTCTCCTACCGTGTATCATACCTCATCCTGAGTGAGGCACGTCAGTATCTCTCCCTCCTCCTACCGTGTATCATACCTCATCCTGGTGAGGCAGTCAGTATCTCCCTCTCCATACAGTGTATCATACCTCATCCTGGTGAGCACGTCAGTATCTCCCTCTCTCTACCAGTGTATCAATACCTCATCCTGAGTGAGGCACGTCAGTATCTCTCCCTCTCCTACCGGTGTATCATACCTCATCCTGATGAGGCACGTCAGTATCTCCCTCTCCTACGTGTATCATACTCATCCTGAGTGAGCACGTCAGTATCTCCCTCTCCTACAGTGTATCATACCTCATCCTGAGTGAGGCACGTCAGTATCTCTCCCTCTCCCACCGTGTATCATACCTCTCCTGATGAGGCACGTCAGTATCTCTCCCTCTCCCACCGTGTATCATACCTCATCCTGATGAGGCACGTCAGTATCTCTCCTCTCCTACCGTGTTATCATACCTCATCCTGAGTGAGCACGTCAGTATCTCTCCCTCTCCTACCGTTGTATCATACCTCATCCTGAGTGAGGCACGTCAGTATCTCTCCCTCTCCTACCGTGTATCATACCTCATCCTGAGTGAGCACAGTCAGTATCTCCCTCTCATACAGTGTATCATACCTCATCCTGAGTGAGGCACGTCAGTATCTCCCTCTCCTACGTGTATCATACTCATCCTGAGTGAGGCACGTCAGTATCTCTCCCTCTCCTACCGTGTATCATACCTCATCCTGAGTGAGGCACGTCAGTATCTCCCTCTCCACGTGTATCATACCTCATCCTGAGTGAGGCACGTCAGTATCTCCTCTCCACCAGTGTATCATACCTCATCCTGAGTAGGCACGTCAGTATCTCTCCCTCTCCACGTGTATCATACCTCATCCTGATGAGGCACGTCAGTATTCTCCCTCTCCCACCGTGTATCATACCTCATCCTGACCGGAGGCACGTCAGTATCTCTCCCTCCCCACCGGTATCATACCTCATCCTGAGTAGGCACGTCAGTATCTCTCCCTCTCCTACGTGTATCATACCTCATCCTGAGTGAGGCACGTCAGTATCTCTCCCTCTCCTACCTGTGTATCTACCTCATCCTGAGTGAGGCACGTCAGTATCTCCCTCTCCTACAGTGTATCATACTCATCCTGAGTGAGCACGTCAGTATCTCTCCCTCTCTACAGTGTATCATACCTCATCCTGACTGAGCACGTCAGTATCTCTCCCTCTCCTACCGTGTATCATACCTCATCCTGATGAGCACGTCAGTATCTCCCCTCTCCACCGTGTATCATACCTCATCCTGAGTGAGGCACGTCAGTATCTCTCCCCCTCTCACGTGTATCATACCTCATCCTGCTGAGGCACGTCTTCCTTCTGCGTGGGTTAAGTACCTCCCGATGAGCAATGTGAGATCATCTGCAAGCAAAAAGAGTGAATTCGATTTGATTAAGGTGCTGGACCTACACACTTCTAACAACCCATTGAATGGGATGGTAGACAAAGCACGCACACACACACACTGAACAGCGAACACACACACAACACAACCACACACACACACACACCACACACACACACAACACCACACACACCACACACTCCACACACACACCATCACACACACACACACAGCACACGCGACAGCCGCAAGACACGCCACACGCACCACACACACACGCCAGCCGGTGAGTTGGGGTGGTAAGATGCATCTCATGGATATGTAACACACGGAGAGGGAAGAATAGAAAACACTCTGGCTTAAAACACCTGTGTTACATCTCTTATGCACAACCATAGTCCATTAAGGTCATCAAGCTGATACTATAAACAACTGGCAACGCAACCAGTGTTGAATAAAAATAACACTGTTCCTGATCTATATGGAAATATATACATCCTTTATTCTCTAGGGTCTCCACACTGACTGAGTTTGTTTGAAGTAATTATGACATCTCTGTTAGATATCTCTGTTAAGATATCTCTGTTAAGATATTCTGGTGTTTCTGTTTATGATATCTTGTTATGATAATCGTCTGGTTATGATATCTCTGTTATGATATCTCTGGTAAGATATCTCTGTTAAGAATATCTCTGGTAAGATATCTCTGCTGTTAAGAAATATCTCCTGTTATGATATCTCATGTTATGATATCTTCTGTTATGATATCTCTGTTATGATATCTCTGGTAAGATATCTCTGTTTATGATATCTCTGGTAGACATCTCTGGTAAGAATCTCTGGTAAGAACATCTCTGTTAAGATATCTCTGTTATGATATGCTCTGTTTAAGATATCTCGTTAAGATATCTCTGTTAAGATATCTCTGTTTAAGATATTCTCTGTTAATGATATCTCTGTTAAGATATCTCTGTTAAGACATCTCTGTTAAGACATCTCTGGTAAGATATCCTGGTAAGAACATCTCTGGTAAGATATCTCTGGTAAGATATTCTCATGGTAAGATATCTCTGGTAAGATATCTCTGTTAAGATATCTCTGGAGTACTCAAGATATCTTGTAAAGAATCTTGGTAAGATACTCTGGTAAGATCATCTCTGTTAAGACATCTCTGTGTAAGACTATCTCTGTAAGATATCTCGTAAGATATCTCTGGTAAGATATCTCTTGTAAAGAATATCTCTGTTAATGATATCTCTGTTAATGATATCTTATGTCTCTGTTTATGATATCTCTGTTTATGATAATCTCTGGTTATGATATCTCTGTTATGATATCTCCGTTATGATATCTCTGTTATGATATATCTGTTAAGGATAATCTCTGTTTAATCTCTGTTATAATCTCTGTTAAGATATCTCTGTGTAAGATATCTCTGTTATGAATATTCTCTGTTAAGAAATATCTCTGTTAAGATATCTCTGTTATAATATCTCTGTTAGAATAATCTCTGTAATATTCGTAAGTATCTCTGTTTATGATAATCTCTGTTAGAATTCTCTGTTATGATATCTTGATCTTGTTATGAATATCTCTGTTATGTATGTATGATTCTCTGTTAAGATATCTCTCGTTATGATATCTCTGTAAGATATCTCTGTTTTCTAACTTAGATCAGATAAATACATTACAACGAACCAAAAGTATGTGGACACCTGCTCGTCGACACATCTCATTCCAAAATCCACGGGCATTAGATAATGGAGTTGGTCCCCCTTTGCTGCTATAGCAGCCTCCACTCTTCTGGGAGGCTTTCCCACTAGATGTTGGAACATTTGCTGGTATAACAGCCTCCACTCTTCTGGGAAGGCCTTTCCCACTAGATGTTGGAAATTGCTGCTATAACAGCCTCCAGCTCTTGGGAAGGCCTGTTCCACTAGATGTGGAACATTGCTATAAAGCCGTCCACTCTTACTGGGAAGGCGTTTTCCACTAGATATTGGAACATTGCTGCTATAACAGCTCCCTCTTCTGGGAAGGCTTTCCACTAGACTGTTGGAAACATTGCTGCTATACGCACTCCACTCTTCTGGGAAGGCTTTCCAGCTAGATGTTGGAAACATGCTGCTATAAACAGTCCTCTCACACTTCTGGTGAAGGCTTTCCACAGATGTTGGAACATTGCTGCTAATAGACAGCCTCCACTCTTCTGGAAGCTTTCCACTAGATGTTGGAACGATTGCTGCTATAACAGCTCCACTCTTCTGGGAAGCTTTCCACTAGAGTTGGAGACATTGCTGTGGAGACTGCTTCCATTCACCACATTAGTAAGGTTGGGTACTGAATGTTGGGTGATTAGGCTGGCTCGCAGTCGAACGTACCAACTTCATCCCAAATGTGTTCGATGGAGTTGAGGTCAGAGCTCTGTGAGCCAGCCAAGTTCTTCCAAATACCGATCTCGACAAACCATTTCTGTATGGACCTCGCTTTGTGCACGGGGACATTGTCATGCTGAAACAGGAAGGGCTTCCCGAAACTGTTGCCACAAAGTTGAAAGCCACAGGATCGAATCGTTAGAATGTCATTGTATGCTGTTGCGTTAGATTTTCCTTCACTGGAACTAAGGGGCCTAGCCCGAACCATGAACAGCCCAGACCATTATTCCTCCTCCCAAACTTTAAACAGTTAGCACACAGATGCTTGGGGCAGGTAGCATTTCTCTGGCATCCGTCACTCCAGAAACGCGTTTCAACTGGCTCCAGAGTCCTAACAGGTCTGTGAAGAGCTGGAATTCCCTTACTGGTTGGTAGGTGATCAAAATACTATGTGCATGCAATAAATGCTAATGAATTAACTTAAAAATCTACAAATGTGATTTTCTGGATTTTTGTTTTAGATTCCGTCTCTCACAAGTTGAAGTGTACTATGATAAAATTACAGACTCTCTACATGCTTTGTAAGGTAGGAAAAAAACCTGCAAATCGGAGTGTAATCAAAATACTTGTTCTCCCCGACTGTATATTTGTGATCTGTTTCTAGTTAGATCAGATTACATATGTATTGAGTTATATAATGTATTTGATTTCTCAGAGTTTTCTTTGTAACCCAGTTAAATACAATAAATGTATTACTTTTCTATATTCTATAACCCAGTTATGACCACAAACACCACCCTTCTCCCCCCCCCCCCCCCACAAATCACCCCCACACAGCAGAGATGTAGTAACTACTGTTTGACTGACTTTGACATAGGCCGCGTTCCGTCGCACTAGCTCACAGATTCGCTTTTGCGTAGCTTGTCGCGTCGGAGAGCTGGCGGCTGCGGTGCCGGTGGCAGGGGGACGGAAGTGCGAGTCCAGGGTGGGGGCGAGGAGGTCGTGGCACACTCGGACGGATTCATATCATGGAGACTGCGGCAGAATGCTGCAACCTGCTCTGTACTCTACAGAGAGAGGTAGAAGAGAGAGAGGCAAAAGAGAGAGGTAGAGAGAGAGAAGAGAGGTAGAAGAGAGAGGGCAAGAGAGAGAGAGGTAGAGAGAGAGCAGAAGAAGAATGGGAGAGGTAGAGAGAGAGGTAGAGAGAGAGATGGATGGTGATGGATGGAGAGGAGCGAGAACGAGAGAGACAGACGGAGTGAGAGACAAATGAGAGGAGAGAGATGGAGAGAGATAAGAGGGAGGGACAGAGGGTGATAAGAGGGAAAACGAGAGATGGAGAGGAGAAAGGGGAGCGAGAGAGGGTGGGATGAGAGGAGAGATGTAGAGAGAGAGCGAAGAGGAGGGATGGATGGAGAGGTAGAGAGAGAAGAGGAATCGAGAGGAGAGAGGGTAGAGAGAGAAAGGTATGGAGAGAGAGGGGGGGGTGGAGAGGAGAAGAGGGAAAGTGAGAGGAGAGAAGGGAGTGAGGAGGAGAGAGGGAAGTGAGAGTAGAGAGAGAATTTTAATTGGCAATAATCCCAGATTTCTTTCCTCAGGGCCATGGGGTGAGACAGGGATGCAGCTTTAAGCCCACACCTCTTCAGCATTTACGTCAATGAATTGGCGAGGCACTAAAACAGTCTGCAGCACCCGGCCTCACCCTACTGGACTAGGAAATGTTTACTGATGATCTGGTGCTCTGTCTCCACCAACCAACCATCCCCGACAGGGCCTAACTATACTGGGGAGGAGAGGTTATTCAGGAGGGAGAGGGGGTAGGGGTTATTCAGGACAGGGCCTAACTATACTGGGGAGGAGGGGTTAGGGGTTATTCAGGACAGGGCCTAACTATACTGGGGAGGAGAGGTTAGGGGTTATTCCAGGACAGGGCTAATATACTGGGGAGGAGGGGTTAGGGGTTATTCAGGACAGGGCCTAACTATACTGGGAAGGAGGGGTAGGGTTATTTCAGGACAGGGCCTAAACTGATACTGGGGAGGAGGGGTTAGGGGTTATTCATGACAGGGCCTAACTATACTGGGGAGGAGGGGTTAGGGGTTATTCAGGACAGGCCTACTATAGCTGGGAGGGGTTACGGGTTATTCAGGACAGGGCCTTTAACTATACTGGGGAGGAGGGGTTAGGGGTTATTCAGGACAGGGCCTAACTATACTGGGAGGAGAGGTTAGGGGTTATTCAGGACAGGGCCTAAACTATACTGGGGAGGAGGGGTAGGGGTTATTCAGGACAGGCCTAACTATACTGGGAGAGGGGTTCGGGTTATTCAGGACAGGCCTAACTATACTGGCCTAAAAAGCACATGTCCTGACGATATCCCTTATTGTAAACAGTGGGTTCGGGAGTTGGTGATTGATGCTGGTGTCCTGGGTTTGAGACCCGGCCTAGGGAATCTTCTTCTACTCTCACGTTCGTATCAAATATACTGTATGTTAATGTCATTTACTTGGCAAACAGTTACAACACACCTATCTGAATCCAATTCAATATAGTTTTCTCTCCATTGAAGATGTCAAAATCGGTAGACTTGTAAGAGCGAGTTTCTCTTTGAGATGCTCAGCGTCTGGTCTTCCCTGACCCCACGTTACCATGTAGAAGCAACACGTGTACCATGTAGAAAGCAGACACGTGTACCATGTAGAAGCAACACGTGTCTCCTGATTAAGAGTGACGTCAACATCAGCTTCTCTCTAAGACATTTTCTAATCTGAAACAGTCCATCTTTTGGCTGAACCTGGCCCAGGTAGTAGTGTTGCTTCTGATAGAACCATGGCCCAGGTAGTAGTGTTGGCTTTCTGAATAGAAACTGGCCAGGTAGTAGTGTTTGCTTTCTCTGGTAGAAACATGGCCCAGGTAGTAGTGTTGCTTCTGATTTAGAAACATGGCCCAGGTTAGTAGTGGTTGCTTCTGATAGAAACATGGCCCAGGTAGTAGTGTTGCATCTGATAGAAACATGGGCCCAGGTATAGTGTTGTCTCTGACTGGAGAGAAATTTAATGGGACTGGTGATATATATCAGTGGTCATGTGTCTCATTAGATATTCTACGGAGTGAGCATTGTAATACGGTATCGTGTCGGAAGACTCGACGGATCTGCTGCACTTATGGTAGTCGTCTAGTGATGTAGCTGAGTGTTCGTCATATTGAGTAGGTTGATGGTCCGGCATAATGTTACTATGCTCTAGGATTGTGGGGCAAGGCGAGTGCATACGAGAACTAACAGGCAAACAGCGCTACGAGCCGCGTGAATGAGCAGGGTGGTATCTGAGTAGATGTTTGGGGAAGTCGGTTAACGCGCACCCCAACACTAACTAAACGATGTGTGTTGTAGAATTCTGTTTTTGTTGTGTTGCTTCTGGTAGAAGACATGGCCCGTAAGGTAGTGTTGCTTCTGTGTAGAAACATGGCCGGGTAAGTAAGGTTGCTTCTGGATAGAAAACATGGCCCAGGTAGTAGTGTTGCTTTCTGGTCGAAACATGTGCCGTAGGTAGTGGTTTTGCTTCTGGTAGAAAACATGGGCCGGGTAGTAAGGTTGCTTCAAGATAGAAAACATCGGCCCAGGTAGTTAGGTTTGCTTTCTGGTAGAAAACATGGCCCAGGTAGTAGGTTGCTTCTATAGAAACATGGCCCAGTTAGTAGTGGTTAGTTCCTGATAGAAAACATGGCCCATAGGTAGTGGTTTGCTTCTAATAGAAACATGGCCAGGTAGTATGTTCTTCTGGTAAAAAACTGGCCCAGTAGGTAGTGTTGCTTCTAATAGAAACATGGCCCAGGTAGTAGTGTTGCTTCTGATAGAAACATGGCCCAGGTAGTAGTGTTGCTTCTGGTAGAAACATGGCCCAGGAGTAGTGTTGCTTCTAATAGAAATGGCCAGGTAGTAGGTTGGCTTCTGTAGAAACATGGCCCAGGTAGTAGTCTGCTTCTGATAGAAACATGGCCCAGTAAGGTAAGTGTTGCTTCTGGTAGAATGGCCGGGTGGTACTGTTGCCTCTGGTAGAAATTGGCCAGGTAGTATTGTTGCTTCTGATAGAAATCATGCCCGGTAGTAAAGGTTGCTCAGATAGAAACATGGCCCAGTAGGTTAAGTGTTGCTTCTGAATAGAAACGATGGCCCAGGTAGTAATGTTGCTTCTGATAGAAACATGGCCAGTAGGTAGGTTAGTTCTGATAGAAACATGGCCCTGGTAGTGTGGTTGCTTCTGATATACATGGCCAAGTAGGTAGTGTTGCTTCTGATAGAAACATGGCCCAGGTAGTAGTGTTGCTTCTGGTAGTAAAACATGGCCGGGTAGTCAGTGTTGCTTCTGATAGAAAACATGGCCCCAGGTAGTAGTGTTGCCTTCTGATATAAACATGGCCCAGGTAGTAGTGTTGCCTTCTGATAGAAACATGGCCCAGGTAAGGTAGTGTTGCTTCTGATATAAATGGCCCAGGTAGTAGTGTTGCTTCTGATAGAAACATGGCCCAGGTAGTAGTGTTTGCTTCCTGATATAAACAATGGCCCAGGTAGTAGTGTTGGCTTCTGATATAAACATGGCCCATAGGTAGTGTTGCTTCTGGTAGAAACATGGCCGGGTGGTACTGTTTGCCTCTGGTAGCAACTTGGCCCAGGGTAGTAGTGTTTGCTTCTGATAAGAAACATGGCCGCGGGTAGTAAAGGTTGCTTCAGATAGAAACAGTGGCCAGTAAGGTATGGGTTGCTTTGATAGAACATGGCCCAGGTAGTAATGTTGCTTCTGATAGAAACATGGCCCAGTAGGTAGTGTTAAGTTTGATAGAAACATGGCCCTGGTAGTAGTGTTGCTTCTGATATAAACATGGCCCAGTAGGTAAGTGTTGCTTCTGATAGAAACATGGCCCAGTAGGTAGTGTTGCTTCATGATAGAAACAATGGTCCAGTTAGGTAGGTTGCCTTCTGATAGAAACATGGCCCGGGTAGTATGTGTTGCTTTCTGGTAGAAACATGGCCAGGTAGTAGTGTTGCTTCTGGTAGAAAATGGCCCGGGTAGTAGTGTTGCTTCTGAATAGAAAACATGGCCCAGGTAGTAGTGTTGCTCTGATATAAACATGGCCCAGGTAGTAGTGTTTGCTTCTGATAGAAACATGGCCCAGGTAGTAGTGTTGCTTCTGATAATAAACATGGCCCAGGTAGTAGTGTTGCTTCTGGTAGAAACAAAGATCTACAGCGCGTTCTGCGCCAGCCACACCAAGGTCCCCAAGGTGCTCGTAAAGGGTGAGTTAAACGCACGTGGTGTGTGTATTCGTTTGTGTGTGTGTGTGTGTCCCCTAGCTGCTCATAAAGGGTGTGTTACATGACAGTTTGACTCTGAAGTATTCCTTCCTGGCACCTCTGGTGTTTCCACTGACCTGACCTTCTCCACCCTGCACTACAGAGGGCTTGTGTCCCACATGCCAGCGTATTACCTACGTAGTGCCCTACTTTTCACCTGTCCCTATGGGCCCTGGTCGTACAGTGACTTCAGAAAATATTCATACCCCTTGACTTATTCCACATTTTGTTGTGTTACAGCCTGAATTCAAAATGGATTAAATAGATTTTTCTCTCTTTCACTCATCGACACACAATACTCCATTAATGACAGTGAAAACATGTTTTTTTAGCAATGTGTGCAAAATGGWGTATAGAAATATCTCATTTACATAAGGTATTCACGCCCTTGAGTCAATGCATGTTAGAAAACGTTTGACAGCTATTACAGCTGTGAGTCTTTCTGGTCTCTAAGAGCTTTCCACATCTGGATTGTACAACATTTTCCCATTGTTATTGTTATTGCCAGACAACCATTTTGAAGTCTTGCCATAGATTTTCATGCAGATTTATTTAAGTTCAAACTGTAACTTGTCCACTCAGGCAGGAACATTCACTGTTCTCTTGGTAAGCAACGCCAGTATAGATTTGACCTTGTGTTTTGGGTTATTGTCCTGCTGAAAGGTGAATTCATCTCCCAGTGTCTGGTGGAAAGCAGACTGAACCAGGTTTTCCTCTAGGATTTTGCCTGTGCTTAGCTGCATTAAATGTATTTTTTATCCTGAAAAACTCCCCAGTCCTTAACGATTACATGCATACCCATAACATGATGCAGCCAGCACTATGCTTGAAAATATGGAGAGTGGTACTCAGTAATGTATTGTATTTTCCCCAAACATAACACCTTGTATTCAGGACAAAAAGTGAATTTCTCTGCCACATTTTTTGCTTGTTGGAATATTTTTTATTTTCTGTATCAGGTCTTCCTTCTTTTCACTCTGTCAATTAAGTTAGCATTGTGGAGTAACTACCATGTTGTTGATCCGTCCTCAGTTCTCCTATCACAGCCAATTAAACTCCGTAACTGTTTTAAAAGTCTACATTTTGTCTCATAATGATAAAAATCTGTTAGTTGTGTGTTATGTTGTGTTGGATCATAACAGTATGCGTACAGCAGACAGTCAGGGGCCTTCTTTATGTTGGATCTATATCATTGTCCAGCTCTTTCTGAAAGGTTTGGAGGTTACGTGTCTAAACCCCCTCTATCCCCTCTCATTGCATCTAGCGAAGACCGATGCAGACTTCAAGGCGTTTCTGGAAGAGAGGAACCCTAAACAGCAACAACTCCTCAACCCTGGAGTCCTACCTGATCAAACCTATCCAGAGAGTCCTGAAGTACCCACTGCTACTGAGAGAGCTGTACTCACTGACTGACCCTGACAGTGAGGAACACTATCACCTGAATGGTAAGGAGGGAGGGAGGGGGAGGAGGTGAGGAGGGAGGGAGGGAGGGGGAGGGAAGGAAGGAGGGAGGGAGGGAGGGGGAGAGGGAGGGGATATATGTGACAATAAAATCTACATTTTTTAAACCTTTTTTTTTTTTTTCAATGGGATGCAGAAGGGTTAGGTTTAGTATAATTAGTGTTCCTCTTCTCTTCTCTCTCCTTCCTGTCCAGTTGCTATGAAGGCCATGAACAAGGTGGCCAGTCACATCAATGAGATGCAGAAGATCCACGAGGAGTTGGGTTGGTGTTTGACCAGCTCATAGCGAGCAGGTGGAGACAAAAAAAGAGGTGTGTTGTTGTTGGAAGTCTCCTCATGTTCTGTGGTATCAAGACAGAGGTACAGTGTTGTTGGAAGTCTCCTCATGTTCTGTGGTATAAGACAGAGGTGCAGTGTTGTTGGAAGTCTCCTTATGTTCGTGTGGTATCAAGACAGAGGTACAGGTGTTGTTGGAAGTCTCTCATGTTCTGTGGTATCAAGACAGAGGTACGTGTTGTCTCATGTCTCTGTGGTATAGCAGAGGTAGTGTTGTGGATAGTCTATTATGTTCTGTGGGTATCAAGACAGAGGTACAGGTGTTGTTGGAAGTCTCCTTATGTTCTGTGTGATCAAGACAGAGGTACAGTGTTGTTGGAAGTCTCCCTCATGTTCTGTGGGTATCAAGACAGAGGTACAGTGTTGTGGAAGTCTCCTTATGTTCTGTGGTATCAAGACAGAGGTACAGTGTTGTTGGAAGTCCTCTCATGTCTGTGGTATCAAGACAGAGGTACAGTGTTGTTGGAAGTCTCCTTATGTTCTGTGGTATCAAGAACAGAGGTACACGTGTTGTTGGAAGTTCCTTATGTTCTGTGGTATTCAAGACAGAGGTAGTGTTGTTGGAAGTCTCCTATGTTCTGTGGTATCAAGACAGAGGTACAGTGTTGTTGGAAGTCTCCTTATGTTCTGTGGTAATCAAACAGAGGTAGTGTTGTTGGAAGTCTCCTTAGTGTTCTGCTGTAATCAAACATGAGGTACAGTTGTTGTTGGAAGTCTGATGTTCTGTGTAATCAAGACAGATGTACAGTTGTGTGAGTTCTCATGTGTCTGTGGTATCAAGAAGAGGCTTATCAGTGTATGTTGGAAGTCTCCTATCGTTTTATCCACAAAGAGGTACAGTGTTGTTGGGATAGTCTCCTTAGCGTCATAAGATGCTTCAGTGTCTCATTGGTATAAGACAGATGTGACAGGTGTTGTTGGAAGTCTCTTATGTTTGGGTATCTAAGACAGATGGTCTAGTGTGTTGGAAAGTCTTCCTCATGTTCTCCATAGGCTGGTGTTGTTGGTATCAGTGCTGTGTTGGTCATATTACACGCCTATTGCTACGAGCATCTTTTTGAAGGCATATTTTAAGTAGCATAAAAGTATAGTGGTGCCATAGCTTTGTCTAAAGTAGTGCGGCTAAATAGGAATAGGGTGCCAACTCTGTTAAAGTACTATGGGGCCATCTCGGTCTAAAGTAGTGCAACTAAATAGGGAATAAGGTATGATGACTTTCAGATTTGAGGGATGCATCTGTTACACATTCGTGTGATTGTTTGTTTTGTAAATGTATACATGTTGTGTTTGTAGTAGTTAAATATGGTTGTGTCTACATGGCTTGTTATGCATAACATGGTGTTTGTAACATGGATGTAACGATGCTGTCGTGTATGTGTAACATGCGTTGTACATGTCGTTGGTACATGAACTTGTGTTGTAACATGGTTGTAACATGGCTTTTCAGTGTTGTAACATGGTTGTTGTGTAACATGGTCTGTAGTACATGCTGGTTGTGAACATGGTGTGTGTGAACATGGTGTGGTGTAACTGGAGTTGTGGTGTAACACTGGCTGTGCTGTACCTGGCTGTGCTGTAACAGTTGTGCTGTAACATGGTTGTGTTGTAACATGGTTGTGTTGTAACATGGTTGTGGGTGTAACATGGTGTGTGTTTTGTACATTGGCTGTGGTGTAACATGGCGTTGCTGTAGACATGGGTGTGCTGTAAGCATGGTTGTGTTGTAACAATGGGTGTAATCACTGGTTGTGGGTGTAGAACAGCTAGGTGTTGTAAAATGGGTGTAACATGGTTGGGTGTAACATGGCTGTGTTCGTAGAAACACTGGGTGTAACATGGTTTGTGGTGTAACATGGTTGTTTGTACATGGTGTAACAATGGCTGTGTTTGTAACAATGGACGTGTTGGTAACATGGGTGTAACATGGCTGTTGGTAAGTAACATGGCTGGGGTGTAACATGGTTGTGTTGTAAACTATGGGTGTAACATGGTTGTGGTGTAACATGGGTGGTGTCTGTAAACATGGGTGTACATGGTGTTTGTGGTGTACATGGGCTTGGTCTGAACATGGGTGTAGACATGGGTTGTGGTGTAACAATTTGGGCTGTGGTGTAACAATGGTTTGTGTTGTAACTGGGTGTAAACATGGGGTGTGGTGTAAACATGGCTGTGCTTGTAACAGTGGCTGTGTGTAACATGGGTGTTTGTAACATGGAGTGTAGACATGGTTGTGTTGTAAAAATGGGTGATAGGTTGTAACATCGGGTGTGACATGGTTTGCTGTCTGTAACAGTGGCTGTGGTTTTGTATACATGTTGTAACATTGTTTGGTGGTGTAACATGGGTGTAAATGGTTGTGTTGTGTGTTCTAGGTTCGTCTGTCGAATGGGTGATCTTGCTGCTCCACACCAGCGTAGCCTGGATCAAGCCCTCCCTCCTCCCTGGGCAAATGGAAGAAAGACCCCCAACTGGCTGCATTCAGTACGTTAAGGACAATACCTAGTGTGCATCTGATATGGCTTTCTCAGAACCATGTAGCTCTCAGAACCATGTAGCTCTCAGAACCATGTAGCTCTCAGAACCATGTAGCTCATGGGGTTCTAGTTCTAGAACAGGACAAAGCTACTTAGAACCTTCTCTAGATCACTCTGAAGCTGGCTATCTGTTACATAAGGATACATGTACCACTCTGTGTAATGACATAGACTGTGTCCCCTATTCCTGTTATAGTGCACTATTTTTGACCACAGCCCATTTGGGACTGAGTGCAAGCCTGATCACTCCAATTAACATAATACTGGATTATGGTAGTTTATTAATGTATTTGAAACGTATTACATAGACACTGAAATCTTTCTGCTAACCCCTTTTTCATCACCCTGTTTATGGCTCAGTCTTCAGAACAGCCGTGGTGTTTGTGTGTAAGGATGGGTCCAAGCAGAAGAAGAAAATGGTAAGTTCCATCTCTTAACACAACKAAACGTTCAACCATAGTTTCTCTGAATCCTACCAGTGATATTCCATGTCCATCAAGTGGTTCTAATTTATTTGGCTTTGTTGAAGCACCACTTCCATACCTAGTTTACCTTCCATACCGTAGTCCGTGTACCTTCCATTAACTAGTCACTGGTACCTTCCATACCTAGTCCAGTGGTTACCTTCCATAACAGTCCACGGTCAGTGGTACCTTCCATACCTAGTCCATGGGTCAGTGGTACTTCCATACTAGATCCACTGGGTCAGTGGTACCTTCCATAACTAGTCCAGTGGTATCTTTCCATACCTAGTCAGTGTTACCTTCCATAACTAGTCCAGTGTTTACCTTCCATACTAGTCAGTGACCCCATACTAGCCCAGTGGTCAGTGTTACTTCCATACCTAGTCCAGTGGTACCTCGTTCCATACCTAGTCTCTGGGTCAGTGGTACCTTCCATATCTAGTCCAGTGGTACCTCCATACCTAGTCCAGTGGTACCTTCCATTACTCTAGTCCAGTGGTACCTTCCTAACTAGTCCAGTGGTACTTCCAACCTAGCCTTGGACGTCAGTGGTACCTTCAATTACCAGTGGTACCTTCCATACCTAGTCCAGTGGTCAGTGTACCTTCCAGACTAGTCAGTGTTACCTTCCATAACTAGTCCAGTGGTACCTTCCATACCTAGTCCACTGGTACCTTCCATAACTAGTCCACTGGGTCAGTGGTACCTTCCATACCTAGTCCAGTGTTACCTTCCATACTAGATCACGGCCAGTGAGTACCTTCCATAACTAGTCCAGTGGTATCTAGTCCATACCTGTCCAGGTTACCTTCCATAACTAGTCCAGTGGACCTTCCATCAACTAGTCAACATGGTACCTTCCATAGCGTGTCCAGTGGTACCTTCATATAGTCCAGTGGTACCTTCCATAATACAGTCAGTGTTATTCATCTATCGTGGTACCTTCCATACCTAAGTCCAGTGTTACCTTCTATCTAGTCCAGTGGTACCTTCCATACCTAGTCCAGTCGTGTTACCTGTCCATTAACTAGTACTAGCTGGTACCTTCCATAACTAGTCCAAGTGGTACCTTCCATACCTAGTCCAGTGTGTTACCTTCCTACTAGTCCAGTGTTTACCTTCCATAACTAGATGCTCCATATCCAGTGTTACCTTCCATAACTAGTCCAGTCTGGTACCTTCCATACCTAGTCCAGTGGTACCTTCCATACTAGTCAGTTTACTCTAACTAGTCAGTGGTACCTTCCATACCTAGTCCAGTGTTACCTTCCATACTATCCACTGGGTCAGTGGTACCTTCCATAACTAGTCCAGTGGTACCTTCCATACCTAGTCCCAGTGTACCTTCATAACTAGTCCATGTTACCTTCCATACTAGTCCAGTGTTACCTTCCATACCTAGTCCAGTGGTACCTTCCATAACTAGTCCAGTTGTACCTTCCATACCTAGTCCAGTGGTACCTCCATACCTAGTCCAGTGTTACCTTCCATACTTAGTCCACTTGCAGTGGTACCTTCCCATAAACTAGTCCAGTGGTACCTTCCATAACTAGTCCAGTGGTACCTGTCCATACCGTAGTCCAGTAGTACCTTCCATACCTAGTCCAGTGTCATGGTACCTTCCAACCTAGTTCAGTACCTTCCATAACTATCCAGTGTACTCCATACCTAGTCCAGTGGTACCTTCCATACCGAGTCCAGTGGGTACTTTCCATAACTAGTCCAGTGGTACCTTCCATAAACTAGTCCATGGTTACCTTCCATAACTAGTCCAGTGTACCTTCCATACCTAGTCCAGATGGTACCTTCCATACCTAGTCCAGTGGTACCTTCCATAACTAGTCCAGTGGTACCTTCCATAACTAGTCCAGTCGTCAGTGGTACCTTCCATAATAGTCCAGTGTTACCTTCCATAACTAGTCCAGTGGTACCTTCCATAACTAGTCCAGTGGTACCTTCCATAACTAGTCCAGTGGGTACCTTCCATACCTAGTCAGTGTACCTTCCATACCTAGTGTCCAGTGTTACCTTCCATACCTAGTCCACTGGTCAGTGTACCTTCCATAACTAGTCCAGTTGGTTACTTCCATAACAAATGTCCAGTGGGTCTTCCATAACTAGTCCAGTGGTACCTTCCATACCTAGTCCAGTGGTACCTCCATACCTAGGTCCAATGGTTACCTTCCATAACTAGTCCATGGTACCTTCCATAACTAGTCCAGTGGTACCTTCCATACCTAGTCCAGTGGTCAGTTGTACCTTCCATATCTAGTTCAGTGTTACCTTCCATAACTAGTCCGTGGTACCTTCCATAACTAGTCCAGGTACCTTCCATACCTAGTCCAGTGGGTCATGTACCTTCCATACCTAGGTCAGTGGTCAGTGTTATTTCCATAACAGTCCAGTGTCTGCTGTACCTCCTACAGTGTGTTACCTTCCATAACTAGTCCAGGAACTAGTCGTGACCTTCCATACCTAGTCCAGTGTACCTTCCGTACCGTGTCCAGTGTACCTTCCACTACCTAGTCCAGTGGTTACCTTCCATACCTATTCAGTGTACCTTCATTACCTAGTCCATTTCTTGGGGGCCGTACTGTCTGTTGGGGGCCGTATCTGTCTGTTGGGGGTATTAAGGTCTGTCTGTGTGTCTTCAGGTGGCTCCCATCGAGTGTCGTCAGTCTCGTCTGAAACAAGGACCCATTCCGCTTCCGTCACATGATCTCCACAGACACCCTCCAAGTCCGAGCCTCAAAACCAAGGTACGTTTAGGATTAGAGCCCTCAATAAACCAAGGTACAGTTTAATATAGAGCCCTCATTAACAAGGTACATTTAATATAGAGCCCTCATAACCAAGGTACAGTTTAATATAGAGCCTCATTAACCAAGGTACAGTTTAATATAGAGCCTCATTAACCAAGGTACAGTTTAATAGAAGCCCTCTAATTAACCAAGGTAACAGTTTAATATAGAGCCCTCAATAACCGAAGTACAGTCTTAATAAGAGACTCTATAACCAAATGGTACAGTTCAATATAGAGCCCTCATTATAACCAAGGTACAGTTAATATAGAGCCCTCATATAAACCAAGTACAGTTTAATATAGAGCCCTCAATAACCAAGGTTACGTGTAATATTAGAGGACCTCTATAACCAAGGTACAGTTAATCATAGAGCCTCTATAAACCAAGTACAGTTTAATATAGAGCCCTCATTAACCAAGGTACAGTTTAATATAGACGCCCTCATAACCAAGGTACAGTTTAATATAGAGCCCTCAAAACCAAGGTACAGTTCAATATAGAGACCTCTAATAACCAAGGTACAGTTCAATATAGAGCCCTAATAACCAAGGTACAGTTCAATATAGAGCCTCAATAACCAAGGTACAGTTTCAATTATAGCCACTCATAACCAAGGTACAGTTTAATATAGGACCCTCTATAACCAAGGTATAGACAGAGCCTCAATAACCAAGTACAGTTCAAATATAGAGCTCAATACCAAGGTACAGTATAGAGCCCTCAATAACCAGGTACAGTTCAATATAGAGCCTCATAACCAAGGTACAGTTTAATATGAAGCCCTCAATAACCAAGGTACAGTTTAAATATAGCCCTCATTACCAAGGTCAGTTTATATAAGCCCTCTATAACCAAGGATAGTACAAGCCCTCAATAACCAAGGTACAGTTCAATATAGAGCCCTCAATAACCAAGTACAGTATAGAGCCCTCAATAACCAAGGTACAGTTCAATATAGAGCCCTCAATAAACCAAGGTACAGTTTAAGTATAGAGCCCTCAATAACCAAGTACAGTTAATATATAGCCCTCAATAACCAGATACAGTTCAATATAGAGCCTCAATAACCAAGGTACAGTTAATATATAGCCTCAATAACCAAGGTACATACAGAGCCTTCAATAACCAAGGTACAGTTTAGTATAGAGCCCTCAATAATCAAGGTACAGTTTAATATAGAGCCCTAATAATCAAGTACAGTCTTAATATAGAGCCCTCAATAACCAAGATACAGTTTAATATAGAGCCTCTATAACCAGGTACAGTTACAGAGCCCTCAATAACAAGGTACAGATAGACCCTCAATTAACCAAGGTACAGTACAGACTCCTCTATAACCAAGTACAGTTTTAGTATAGAGCCCTTAACCAAGGTACAGTTAATATAGAGACCCTAATAAACCAAGTACAGTTAGTATAGAGCCCTCAATAACCAAGGTACAGTTTCCAATTAAGACCTCTATACAGAACTGAAAGCCCAACAGGTACAGTGTAATAAGAGGACCTCT
>NW_019943998.1:69750-72428 GCF_002910315.2 Salvelinus sp. IW2-2015 | reverse complement strand
GTAGTCCAGTGTTACCTTCCATTAACTAGTCCAGTGTTACCTTCCATACCTAGTCTCAGTGTTACCTTCCATAACTAGTCCAGTGGCTACCCTTCCATACCTAGTCCAGTGGTAACCTTCCATAACTAGTTCCACTGGGTCAGTGGTACCTTCCATACTAGTCCAGTGTACCTTCCATAACGATCACTGGGTCAGTGGTACTTCCATAACTAGTCCAGTGGTATTCTATTTCCATACCTAGTCCAGTGTTTACCTTCCATAACTAGTCAGTGTTACCTTCCATACTAGTCCAGTGGTACCTTCCATACCTAGCCCAGTGGGTCAGTGTCTACCTATCCATTACCTAGTCCAGTGGTTACCTGTCCGATCAACCTAGTTCCAGTGGGTACCTTCCATACCTATCCAGTGTGTACCTTCCATACTATCACTGGAGTCCAGTGGTACCTTCCATACCTAGTCCAGAGTACCTTCCATAACTAGTCCTGGGTCAGTGGTACCTTCCATAACTAGTCCAGTAGTACTTCCATACCTAGTCCAGTGTTACCTTCCAACACAGTCCAGTGTTACCTTCCATAACTAGTCCAGTGGTACCTTCCATACCTAGGCCCATGGTAGTGTTTAACTCCATACCTAGTCCAGTGGTACCTTCCATACTTAGATCCTCTGCGGTCAGTGGTACCTTCCATACTAAGTCCAGTGGTACTTCCATACCTAGTCCAGTGGTACCTTTCCATACCATAGTCCAGTGTACCTTCCATAACTAGTCCAGGTGGTACCTTCCAACTATTCCATGGACCTTCCATCTGTCCAGTGGTACCTTCCATAACTAGTCCAGTGGTACCTTCCATACCTAGGTTCACAGTCAGTGGTACCTCCAACTAGTTCCAGTTTACCTTCATTTAACTAGTCCAGTGGTACCTTCCATACCTAGTCAGTGGTACCTTCCATAACTAGTCCACGTCAGTGGTAACCTTCCATACCTAGTCCAGTGTTACCTTCCATAACTAGTCCACTGGGTCCAGTGTGTTACCTTCCATAACTAGTCCAGTTGGTATCTCCATACCTAGTCCAGTGTTACCTCCATAACTAGTCCAGTGTACCTTTCCCATAACATAGTCCAGTGGTACCTTCCATAACTAGTCCATGGTACCTTCCATACTAGTCAATGGTACCTTCCATAACTAGTCCAGTTGTACCTTCCATAACTAGGTCCAGTGCTTACCTTCCATACTAGTCCAGTGGTTACCTTCCATACCTAGTCCAGTGTTACCTTCCATAACTAGTCCAGTGGTACTCCTGTCCATAACTAGTCCAGTGGTACCTTCCAATACCTAGCCCAGTGGGTCATAGTACCTTCCATACTAGCTCAGTGTTACCTTTCCATAACTAGTCCAGTTGTACCTTCCATAATAATACTCCACTAGTCCAGTGTTACCTTCCATAACTAATCCAGTGGTACCTTCCATACCTAGTCCAGTGGTACCTTCCCTTACCTAGTCCAGTGTACCTTATACCTTCCAGTGATACCTAGTCCAAGTGGTACCTTCCATATAACCAAGGTACAGTGTAATATAGAGCCCTCTATAACCAAGGTACAGTTTAATATAGAGCCCTCAATAACCAAGGTACAGTTCAATATAGAGCCCTCTATAACCAAGGTACAGTTTAATATAGAGCCCTCAATAACCAAGGTACAGTACACTCAGCCATGCTGATGAATCCTGAAATACATTTACAGTTTATTAATGCATTATTTGAGTCATTTGGCAGAGGCTTGAGTGACACTCTAAAGACTCAAACATTCCTGTATTGACTTTGTAATGTCCTTCTCTGTCTGAGTCCCAACATTATGTTTTTTGTAACGTTCTTCTCTGTCTGAATAGACATGATGTTCTTTGTAATGTTCTTCTCTGTCTGAATAGACCTGATGTTCTTTGTAATGTTCTTCTCTGTCTGAATAGACCTGATGTTCTTTGTAATGTTCTTCTCTGTCTGAATAGACATTATGTTCTTTGTAATGTTCTTCTCTGTCTGAATAGACCTGATGTTCTTTGTAATGTTCTTCTCTGTCTGAATAGACATGATGTTCTTTGTAATGTTCTTCTCAGTCAGAATAGACCTGATGTTCTTTGTAATGTTCTTCTCTGTCTGAGTCCCAACATTATGTTCTTTGTAATGTTCTTCTCTGTCTGAATAGACATGATGGAGTGAGATAGATAGTCAGTGACTACAAATGAGTTGTTCTGTACGTGAGGTTATAACTGTGTGTGTGTGTGTGRGTGTGRGTGTGRGTGTGRGRGCGCGCCATGCAGACGGAGAGGGCTCTGCCGTGTGTGAGATCGTCCACGTCAAGTCCGAGTCAGAAGGACGGCCGGAGAGGACATTCCACCTGTGCTGCAGGTGAGCCTCCTGACCCAACTGATGTTTATCAGTCCTGACTGAAGACAACAACGGCATAAAGTCACAGATTTATTTTGGAACCACCCTCAATATCTTTTAATCGTTTAAATGTTTTTTTATATTTAATTAATGAATTAATATAGTGCCTTTCCAGATGCCCAAAGCGCTGTAGTAGGAGGGGAAGCTCCTTGATGCTGATTAATGCTGTGGCTGTTGACCAATATATGTCTTAACCATCTGAGAATGTTTTAATTATCCAACAAATGAAACCAATCAAA
>NW_019943998.1:60483-69725 GCF_002910315.2 Salvelinus sp. IW2-2015 | reverse complement strand
ATCAAAATTCCAATTTATTTTCAATGCGCCGAATACAACAGGTAAAATTCCTTACCGTGAAATGATTACCTAGCAAGCCCTTAACAAAAGTCGCAGACGTCAACAAATAAAGCGTTGAAGAAGTAAAAAAGTAAAACATTTCAATAAAAAGTAGCATAAATACAAAATAAACATAAAGGCTTTAACAGGGCCTGTAGTTGGGTACATGATGTAACAACAGAATAAGGGGTACAGGTCTGTGGGGGGTACAGGTTTAGTAATGAGGTTTATACAGGTGGTACCCAGGTCAGTGTGGGGGGGTACAGGTTAGTAATGAGGCTTTAACAGTGGTACCGAGTCAGTGTGGGGGGGGTACGGTATTCGTAATAGGCTTATATATGCAGGGAGATATCCTGGATCAGTGTGGGGGGGTACAGTAGTAATGAGGGCCGTTTATAAGACAGGGGTACCTCGGAGTCAGTGGTGGGGGGGTACGTCGTTATAATGAGCTTTATACAGGGTATCGGCATGGGGTCGGTTAAGAGGGTCGTACGAGTCGTGTGGGGTACAGGTAGTAATGAGGCTATATACAGCGGACGGGTACGATTCTTTTTGTGTGGTGTGTTGTGGTGGAGTCAGTGTGGTAGGGTCAGTATTGAGGCGTTTAATACGGGGCGGTACCGGAGTCTCGTGTGGTAATGGGATACTAGCAGTTAGTAATGAGGTTTTATAGGTCGTGTTGTATGAGTAATGCAGGGTAAGGTTTTAGTAATGAGGGCTTATTACATGGGGTACCAGTAGTGTGGGTAAGTAGTAATGAGGCTATAGTATCAGGGGGTTACACGTGAGTCGAGGATGCTAATAGCTGGGGGGTACACAGGTTAGTCAATGAGCTATATACAGGGATACAGGGTATAATGGGGCTATAGTATGCTCAAGGTGGGTACGTTAATGGTAGCTAAGTAATGGTAAGGTGATATAGGGGTACGATACAGTGGTGGGGTGAAGGTTTAGTTAATTGAGGTCTATCTACAGGGGGTACTCTCGCGATCAGTGTGGGTGGGGTACAGGTTAGTAAATGAGGCGCTAGTATACAGGGGGTTACCGAGAGTAGTGTGGGGTGGGTACAGGTTCGTAATGAGGCTATATCCTCACAGGGGGTACCAGGAGTCAGTTGTGGTGGGGTACAGGCTTAGATAATGATGCTATTTAGCAGGGTACCGGAGTCAGGTGGGGGTCACCAAGGTTAGTAATGGAGGCTTATACAGGGGTACCGATCAGTGTGGGGGGGGACAGAGGTGAGTAATAGGCTATATAAGGGCGTACAGTTAGTCCAGTTAACATGTAGTAGGGTAGAATGCTATGCATAGGATAATAAACAAAGAGTAGCAGCAGTGTAAAAACAAAAGGGGGGAGTGTCAATGTAAATAGTCTGGTAGGCCATCTGATTAATTTTCATCAGTCTTTTGGCTGAAGAGTTAGAACTGTTAAGGAGCTTTTTGACCTAGACTTGGTGCTCCGTACGCTTGGCCCTGTAGCAGAGAGAACACTATATGAACTTGGGTCTCTGACACCACCTAGATATGGTCCTCGATGGCAGGAAGCCCTGCTTCCGTTATGCACTGGCCGTACGCACTACCCCTCTGTATAGCATCTCACGTCGATGCGAGCATTGCCATACCAGCGTGATGCAACCGGTCTGGAGCTCTCCCGATGGTGCAGGTGTATAACTTTTTGAGATCTGGAACCCCAGCCAAATCTTTTCAAATCTCTCTTTCGTCCAGTTCTGTGGACAGTTAAGAAGGACTTCCTGAAGACAGGTCCACTCCATCTTAAGAGATAACAACGACGTCAATATGAAACAAGGTCTCTACCGCTTCAACCAGCAGTATGTCCCTTCGAGGCAACGCACTCTGTGCGCCCCCCCCCCCCTGAAGGAGCCAGACCTCCATGAACAGACGCAGGTAGGTGAGTCGAGGGGGAGGCTGTGGGGGGGGATGGAGTTGTGAGGGATGGCTGTGGTTTGTGTGTGTTGCAATGTGTCAGTGTCTTTAAAGCAGGTAACTGCTAACTACTAGCTTAACGTGGTGTATATTTTATATGTCATCTATTGACGTTGTTATCTAATCCATTCATCCCACTGAAACCTGATGTCTGTTTCTCTTTCCTCTGCAGTGTCAGACCCGGCGAGGACCCTGGCCGCAGGAAACTGTGAGACCGTTTCACCATCGACACAACATCGCTTCACGGCGACCGACCAGGATCCCCTCTGTCTTCCATGTCCCCTGCAAGAGCCTGAGGGACAGGGACAAGGGAAGGACAGGGAAAGAACGGGCGAGGATGCAGGCAGGATAAACAGACCGCTGGGGTGAGGAGCAGTTTACCTGAGCGCTACGAGGAGGAGCAGGAGGCGCAGAAAGGAGGTGAAGGAGGAGAGACGTTGAAACAAACAGAGACCCTTAGTGTGAGTTGGTTGTGTGTGTTGCATGTGTCAATGTGTTTTAAAGCAGGTAACCGCTAACAGCTAGCTTACGTGGTGTATATTTTATATGTCATCTATTGACGTTGTTATCTAATCCATTCATTCCCACTGAAACCTTGATGTCTGTTTCTCTTTCCTCTGCAGTGTCAGACCCGGCGAGGACCCTGGGCCGGAGGAAACTGGTGAGGAACCGTTTCACCATCGACACYGACATCGTCTTCGACGGCGAGCCGGACCAGGAGTCCCCTCTGTCTCCACTGTCRCCTGAAGAGCCTGAGGGACAGGGACAAAYGGAAGGACAGGGAAAGGAACGGGGSGAGGWGCAGGCAGGGGATACAGACCGCTGGGTGGAGGAGCAGTTTGACCTGGAGCGCTACGAGGAGGAGCAGGAGGCGCAGAAGGAGGTGAAAGGAGGAGGAGACGTGAAACAAACAGAGATCCTTAGTGGTGATGAGGATTTGTGCCTGTCTGTCAGAGGACCATCCACTGAATCACTGTCCAACACAGACCTAGAYGGGCCTGTAGTTGCCCTGTCCCTGGGAGAGGAAGGCCAGCCCCAGGGAGCCATGGAGACCACCACCCCAGGGATGAGACTTTCCCACCTGGGGAAGCAGTGTGACCTAGCTGGGATGAGTGTGGATGACCAGGGGCCTAGGGAGGAAGGTGAGGACATCTGGCTACGCAGGGAGAACTGTCCCCCGGACTCTGGTGCTCAGACACTACAGAGCTAGACTACAAGACCAGCAGACAGTTACAGACAGTGTGTCTCACCACTCAGACAGAGAGCTTTACATGAGTTACAAATGGCACCCTTTTCCCTATTTGGGGCCATAAGGCTCTGGTCAATAGTAGTGCACTATATAGGGAATAGGGCCCTGTCTAAAGTAGTGCACTATATAGGGAATAGGGCCCTGTCTAAAGTAGTGCACTATATAGGGAATAGGGTCCTGTCTAAAGTAGTGCACTATATAGGGAATAGGGTTCTATAGGGCTCTGGTCTAAAGTAGTGCCCTATGTATAGGGAATAGGGTTCTATAGGGCCTTGGTCTAAAGTAGTGCCCTATGTATAGGGAATAGGGTCCTGTCTAAAGTAGTGCACTATATAGGGAATAGGGTGCCATTTGGGACGCATACATGAGCTTCAAGAGATGATCAGTGAACAATCAATCAATCAATCAATCAATCCGCACCCATCAATAATCCATGTGCATAGATATGCATGGCACAGCTACTTCAAGCTGCTATATCGCCTCGTCAGTGTACTGGAATGCCTTGTTGTGTACAGATAGACTGGTGGACCTCAAACTGAAGCCATCCAATGGGAGCAATACTGGAAATACAGGGAGAGGAGAGGGGTCTTATCGAATCAACCAATCATACGGAGACATGGAGGGGTCTTATCCAATCAACCAATCATACAGAGACATGGAGGGGTCTTATCCAATCATATGGTGATGTGGAGGCCAAACTGTGAGAGACTGACTGGCTGGCTGGCTCACTGTCTGACAGTACAATCATGGACCCTAATCAATACTGTTGCTTGGCATGGTTTGCACATTGGTGCTGATTCCTGGGGTACTATAGGGTTCCTGCTCATTGATGTCAAGTGTGAGTATTTGTTTTGAACACATGAAACGCAATGTGTTCAACAGGTGTTGTACCTCGTTTCCCTCCTTCAGAAAACAGTAGTTATAGTCATAATGTTACGTTCCCTTCCAGTCAGTCAACTTTGGTACAACATACTTATGGGGAAATATAATCCCTCCCCAAGCCAACCCTAACGGATACTAAATTAACCTGACCACACCAGATGCGGCAGTCTGGTTATTACGTATTGCGCTGCCTAGTGACTTTCCCTTGTCCCAGCCATAAGCACATTGTGTGACATTCAAGCGATAAAACCTCACAAGTGTGTGGTGATGCCCAACTATCTCCTATAGTCAACCCTGTTAAACAACGGCCCGAGACGCTGCCAGACTCCTGGTGGAGCTAGGTGACCCCTGACCCCTTGCTGCTATATGCCAGAGAGATAGACGCTGCTTAGAGAGCGTCCTGCTGGATTAGCAAAACAGGAAGAAAGAAAAATGCTGGTCACATAACCGGATATCCCAGGCCCGTTCAATATACGTGCGTAAAGTTCGCACAGGACACATGGCATGTAACCTCCGTTGCTCTTCAGAAAGCAAACAGAGGAGGTGAAAAGGGAAAATAGCTCAAAAGCTAAGGATCTGTAGGACATGTCGGAGAAAAGGGCGCATTTGGACGTAACTTCACCTTAGAGTCGCCCGGGGGAACTGAGTACAGTGAAGGGTGTACGGATAGCGTGCGGGAGATTCCCGACACCTTTAGCCAAAGCCATGAGCAGGGAGGTTTTGTAGGCGAGGATCTTCTTCTACTCTCGCTCTCCCCTCTCTGATCGCTCTCTCTCTCCACTCTCTCTCCGCTTGCTCTCTGTCTCTCTCTCTCTCCACTCTCTCTCCGCTTGCTCTCTGTCTCTCTCTCTCTCTCTCTCTGTCTGTCTCTTTGCTCTCTCTCTCTCTGTCTCTCTCCTCTCTCTGTCTCTCTCTCTCTCTCTCTCTCTCTCGTAATGTTGCTTCTTACTCCAGAGGCTCAAAGGGGGGATGTATACAGCGCCTCCGAAACCAGTGCCAAATCCCATTTGGTCGCAATAGATTTAGAGATCCGTCTGAAGCAAGTCCTTTATCTTGGCACCAGAGCTAAAACGCTTGCCACTTATATGCATACAGCCCTCTCATGGACGGTGGAGCCCTTACAGACTGAATGTCAAATCAAAATAACATTTATTTATAAAGCCCTTCTTACATCAGCTGATATCTCAAAGTGCTGTACAGAAACCCAGCCTAAAACCCCCAAACAGCAAACAATGCAGGTGTAGAAGCACGGTGGCTAGGGAAAAACTCCCTAGAAAGGCCAAAACCTAGGAAGAAACCTAGAGAGGAACCAGGCTATGAGGTGGGCCAGTCCTCTTCTGGCTGTGGCGGGTGGAGATTATAACAGAACATGGCCAAGATGTTCAAATGTTTATAGATGACCAGCATGGTCAAATAATAATAATCACAGTGGTTGTKGAGGGTGCAACAGGTCAGCACCTCAGGAGTAAATGTCAGTTGGCATTTCATAGCCGATCATTCAGAGTATCTCTACCGCTCCTGCTGTCTCTAGAGAGTTGAAAACAGCAGGTCTGGGACAGGCAGCACGTCCGGTAAACAGGTCAGGGTTCCATAGCCGCAGGCAGAACAGTTGAAACTGTAGCAGCAGCACGGCCAGGTGGACTGGGGACAGCAAGGAGTCATCAGGCCAGGTAGTCCTGAGGCATGGTCCTAGGGCTCAGGTCCTCCGAGAGAGAAAGAAAGAAAGATTTAGAGAGAGCATACTTAAATTCACACAGGACACCGGGTAAGACAGGAGGGGGGGCGCCAACCCACTCAAGTGACGTGCCCCTCCTAGGGACGGCATGAAAGAGCACCAGTAAGCCAGTGACTCAGCCCCTGTCATAGGGTTAGAGGCAGAGAATCCCAGTGGAGAGAAGGGAACCGGCCAGGCAGAGACAGCAAGGGCGGTTCGTTGCTCCAGAGCCGTTCCGTTCACCTTCACACTCCTGGGCCAGACTACACTTAATCATAGGACCTACTGAAGAGATGAGTCTTCAATAAAGACTTAAAGGTTGAGACCGAGTCTGCGTCTCTCACATGGGTAGGCAGACCATTCCATAAAAATGTAGCTCTATAGGAGAAAGCCCTGCCTCCAGCTATTTGCTTAGAAATTCTAGGAACAATAAGGAGGCCTGCGTCTTGTGACCGTAGCGTACGTGTAGGTATGTACGGCAGGACCAAATCGGAAAGATAGGTAGGAGCAAGCCCATGTAATGCTTTGTAGGTTAGCAGWAAAACCTTGAAATCAGCCCTTGCCTTAACAGGAAGCCAGTGTAGGGAGGCTAGCACTGGAGTAATATGATCAAATGTTTTGGGTTCTAGTCAAGATTCTAGCAGCCGTGTTTAGCACTAACTGAKGTTTATTTAGTGCTTTATCCGGGTAGCCGGAAAGTAGAGCATTGCAGTAGTCTAACCTAGAAGTAACAAAAGCATGGATACATTTTTCTGCATCATTTTTGGAAGAAAGTTTCAGATTATTGCAATGTTGTGTAGATGGAAAAAAGCTGTCCTTGAAACAGTCTTGATATGTTCGTCAAAAGAGAGATCAGTGTTCAGAGTAACGCCGAGGTCCTTCACAGTTTGATTTGAGATGACTGTACAACCATCAAGATTAATTGTCAGATTCAACAGAAGATCTCTTTGTTTCTTGGGACCTAGAACAAGCATCTCTGTTTTGTCCGAGTTTAAAAGTAGAACGTTTGCAGCCATCCACTTCCTTGTGTCTGAAACACAGGCTTCCAGCGAGGGCAATTTTAGGGCTTCACCATGTTTCATTGAAATGTACTGCATGTACAGCTGTGTGTCATGTTGAACCCTGTTGAACCTCTTCCATATCTGTGCAACAACAGTACAACAGTACACTGTCAGAAGTTCCAGGTAAGGCTCTTTAAAAAGATGCTAGGTGAGAGGGACAAGCCGAACGAACGGGAGTACCAAAAACTCATAAGCTATTGCCTCATAATGGAATCTCAGGAACTTTCTGTGACTCGGGTACATGGGCACATGAAAGTACGCATCCTTAAGGTCGATGGTGCTGAGCCAATGGCCGGGGACACACGGACTGTAACAGCCGCTGGTTTGTGAGCATCTTGAATTTGTGAACTCTGTGATGTTTGTTCAGGGCATGCATGTCTGGAATGGGGCGTAAACCCCCGTCCCTTTTTGGAACCAGGAACCAGCCGTCCTGAGCTTTGGACAGAGGAACCACTCGTATTGCCTGTTTCTGGAGCAGGGAGGATATTTCCTACCTTAATACTGGTGCTGATGCCAGGGGAACAGTTGAAGTGATGACGCCGGCGGGGGGGGTACAACGATTTGTAGCCTGTAACTCAACATTACTGTTCGCATTACCCAGGGTGACACTGCACATGACGCCCCCTGGTGGTCTGGGAGAAATGGTTTATTTTTATCTCCTTAACATGGTCTCTGAAAGTGGAGGATGTTTTACTGAACTGTGCGGAATATACAACACTCTTGAAACACAGAACGATGTGTTTATGTGCAAACGTTTGCCTGAAGCACAGTCCACTCTGGGTACGGTCCACTTCTGGCTACGACTGTCCACTCGGGCTACGGTCCTCGCTGGCTACGTCCACTCTGCTACGTCCACTCTGGCTACGCCCACTCTGGCTACGGCCACCACTCTGGCTACGCCCACTCTCATCTGGCTACGGCCCTCACTGCTGCACCCTACGGCCCCACTCTGCTACGCCCACTTCTGGCTACGGCCACTCTGGCTACGGCCCACTCGGCTACGGCCCACTCTGGCCACGGCCCACTCTGGCTACGGCCCACTCTGGCTACGCCCACTCTGGCTACGGCCCACTCTGGCTACGCCCCACTCTGTACCGCGCCACTCTGGGTACGCCACTCGTACGGTCCACGGTCCACTCTGGGCTACGGCCCACTCTGGTACCGGCCACTCTGGCTCCATCAGGCACCACTTGGGTACGGTCCACTCTCGGCCTACGGCCCACTCTGGCTACGGTCCACTCTGGCTACGGTCCACTCTGGGTACAGGGTGCTTCGGCCATCTGTGACGCTCCCTGATTGGCCGTGTCACAGCGGGTGTTTGGGGGCTGCTGGCAAAGGAGGACCCGATCCCACGCCACCACCTATCCCCGAACTCGGTGCGCGGGGGCTGTCTCCTTCCCTGCGAGGTGGCTGGACCATCCATCACTTTGCCCCTGGAAGCAAAGTGATGGCGACTGTGCCAGGCAGACAGGCGTTGCGGTTAAAGCCGTGCCTAGCTCGAACCTGGTAGACCTGCAGCATAGTGACAGATGACAGGGATCAGCCACCCCCAATGCACTGTACACCTTCTCCAGCTGAGAATCCCAAAAGTGACAGTATTTGTTAGTCATGCCCTTGTTTATCAATGGGTCTAGGTTGCCAGCAGCACCCAGGCAGCATCTTTTTTTTTTTTTTCAACCCTTATTTTACCAGGTCAGTTGACTGAGAACACATTCTCATTTACAGCAATGACCTGGGAAATAGTTACAGGGGAGAGGAAGGGGGATGAATGAGCCAATTGGAAGCTGGGGATGATTAGGTGGCCATGATGGGACGAGGGACAGATTGGGAATWTAGTCAGGACACRGGTTTCACTGATTACGGGTTGGACGTGGTTGTTGTCAGTTCTTCTATGAAATCTGGAAACGGGTAGGTGGCACTAGACTGTGGGGCCAGGTACTTCCCACCGAACCTCCCACCGAACCTTGATGACTTCTGCCGCGGGGGTTGAACACGGGGCCACATCACCTCCAAAATGCATAGCCGCCCTGCGGCACAGTTCTGTTACCTCTATTCCCGTAGCGTGAGGAGGTTGCGGTCCCAGGAACTAAGTCCTCTTCGTCATCCGAGAAACTCCCGGAGCAGTCAAGAGACACCAAGTGGTCATCCGAAACTGGAACCGTATGTAACCAGCCGCCTCACTTATCCCCCTGTACCTGGGCCCTGTATGTAACCAGCCTTCTCACTTATCCCCCTGTACCTGGGCCCTGTATGTATAACCAGCCGTCTCACTTATCCCCCTGTACCTGGGCCCTGTATGTAACCAGCCGTCTCACTTATCCCCCTGTACCTGGGCCCTGTATGTATAACCAGCC
>NW_019943998.1:49756-60458 GCF_002910315.2 Salvelinus sp. IW2-2015 | reverse complement strand
TCTTAAATAAGGGTGGGATAGGTGGGAGATGGCTGGTTACATTTACAGGGCCCGGTACAGGGGGATAAGTGAGACGGCGTGTTCATACATTACAGGGCCCAGGTACAGGGGGATAGGTTGAGCACGGCTGGGTTACATACAGGGCCACGTACACGGGGGATAGTGAGATGGCTGGGTTATACCATACAGGGCCCAGGTACACGGGGGATAGTGAGATGGCTGGTTACATACAGAGGCCAGGTACAGGGGGATGCTTGGAGATGCGCTGGTTATACATCCAGGGCCCAGGTTTAGACAGGGGGATAAGTGGAGATGGCTGTTACATACATCAGGGCCCAGGTGAACAGCGGGGGGATAAGTGGAGACGAGCTGGTTATACATACAGGAGCCCAGGTACAGAGGGGAAGTGAGACGGCTGGTTACAATATACAGGGCCGCAGGTAACAGGGCGGAATAAGTGAGACGGCTTTCGGTTATACATACAAGAGGCCCAGGTACACGGGGGACTTAAGTGAGCGCACGTGTCTTGGTTTAATTTTAGGCCCTAAGAGTACGGTCCGGGGGAACTTTAAAGTGCACATGGCTGCGCCTTATATACGAATACAGGCCCAGGTAAGGGGGAATAAGTGAGACGGGGTTAGCAACAGGGCCCAGGAGTACAAGGGGGATAGGAGATGGCTGGTTAGCAATACAGGGCCCAGGTAACAGGGGGATAAGTGAGACGGCTGGTGTATACAACAGGGCCCAGGTACAGGGGGATAAAGTGAGACAGGCTGTTTACATACAGGGCCCAGGCACAGGGGGATTAGTGGTAGACGGGCTGGTTAGCTAGGTCGACCCAAGACAGGGGAGACACAAGAGTACGAGGGGCGGAGTGGAAGGTGATTGAAGGCTGGGGTACATACAGGGCCAGGAGATTCGGACCTTGGGGAATAGTGAAAGCCTAGGCTGAGATGGAAGGTTACGAGTGTCACGGTTCAATTTGTATATTGGATAGCGCAAGGCCTCCACATTCAATATCGATCTCTGTTTGAACTGCTTCGGGAGTTTTGCTCGATGACGAAGAGCGTACTCTCAGTTCGTTCCAACGAGGCATTCCGGGAGCTGTTCAATTGAGGGTCTATTTTTTAGGGCAAACGGCGAATATCACGGGCAACCACATAACATTTTTATTCCTCGCTGCGTGGTGTAGTATTGAAGGTTATAACTAGAACTAGTTGCCCGCAGGGCGGCTATGCATTTTGGAAGGTGAGGTGAGTGTGCACTATCTTTGTTCTCATGTGTACGTATCAACTACAGTTGGTCCGGTAGCTGTGCACTGGCACGGGAGTTCAGTACTAAGGTCTGGGCCGGTGGAGGGGATTCAGGTTTGGAGAAGTGACCTGGCCCCGGGTACTGCATCCTCTAGGTGTCCACCAATAGGCCACCGCTTCCCAGATATTCATAGAAGACCCATGAAACAACCACGTCCAACCGTCACATCAGTGAAACCGGTGTCCCTGACTAAATTCCCAATCTGTCCTCGTCCCATCATGGCCACCTAATCATTGCCCCAGCTTCAACTTGGTTGTTTCATTCATCCTTTCTTCCACTCTTCGTACCTCTTACACTATTATTCCGCGCGGTCAGGTGTCATGTGCTCTTGTTCAAAATTGAGCCATATTTAGTTGTTCTTCAGTCAATCTCGCCTGTCGCTTCAAACATGAAAGGGAGTTTTGAATAAAAAGGCAAAAAAGATGGTGCCTGGGTGCTGCTTGTCGTACACTAGAGGTCCCGAAGTTGATAAACCACAAGGCATGACTAACAATAGGGCATGCTAAGTCCACCTTGTGGGGGATTGTGTCTCAGCTGGCACGAATGCGTGGAGCAGCTGCAAGTTAGAGCAGGGTGGCTTATCTGGCCTGTCATACTATGTCAACTCATGACTGCAGGCTCTGCGCCCGACCGAGCTAGGCACGACTTTAACCCGCAAATTCTTCTCCTTTATCAACCCCTGGCACGGATTGAGTTCCTGTCTGCTCGCGCCACTTACCGCTTCAATTCTTAAAACTACACATTGCTTCCAGGGGCAAAGTGTAGTGGATTTGGTCCTGCACCTCGTAGGGAAGGACGACCAGCCACCACGACAGCAAGACAACTCGAGTTCGGGGGATAGGGTGGTGGCGTGGGATCGGCGTCTCCTTTGGCCAGCAGCCGCCGCAAAACACCGCTGTGACACGGCCAATTCAAAGGGGAGCGTGCCACAGATGCCGAAGCACCACACACACTGTACCCAGAGTTGGACCGTAGCCAGAGTGGACACCGACACAGTAGCCAGAGTTGGGCCAGTCAACGCAGCACGAGATCAGGCACACGTACCCAGAGTGGGCCGTAGCAGAGTGGGCGTAGCACACAAGAGTGGGCGTCGCCAGAGTGGCCCGTAGCCCAGACAGATGGGCCGTACCCGAGTGGGCGTAGCCAGAGTGGGCGGTAGCCAGAGTAGCAGAGACCGCTACCATGCACGAGCTGCGCGCCCCGAGTTTAAGCGCCCAGCAGGGTGAGGATTTAGTTCCGTTAGCCAGCGTGGGACAGTTTAGGTTGTTCACTCATTGATTTTAGTAGGAGCACGTAGAGCATCACGGTGTTTGGAGCGTAGCCAGAGTGGCAGTACAGTGAAGTGGTAGCGAGTACGAGTCAGAAGAGAGAGAAACGGTAGACAAGGTGAATAGTTCGGACAAGAGGACGGTGCAGAGAACACAGAGTAGAGCGCCCGGTTAACAGCCATAGTGGGCCCCGGGATTGGCCGGAAGTGAGATAACCTGTAATAGGCGATTGCTGGATTGACATTCTTTTGTTTTAAGGAGCGCACATGCACGCTGAAAATCCTGTTGTTACTGTCCAGCATGATGTGAGTTGCTCGGTCTGCCCGAGTGGACCGTACCAGAGTGGGCCGTAGCCAGAGTGGACTGGACACAAGAAGCGATGAAGTGGACTGTGGCTTGTCAAGAAAGCGTTGAGTACTAACCGACAGTTCAGTTCTGTTGTCTTAAAATCAAGTATTCCTCAGCAGCTCTGGATTTTTCTAGTAAACACGGCTCTTCCTCTCCACTCTTGTACAGTTAGAGTTAGGCACAATTCAAGTAGCAGTTAATAAGGATGATTACAAACTCATAAAACTAATTTTTCAGACATCATTAGAGGTTGGAGGCGACTCATCGAAGGTGAAGTGTCACCCCACCATTTGGTATATTTGCGACACATACATGTATGAAGTTATCAGGCTACAATAGCGTTGTACACTGCCGTTAAGTTCATCTTCATCTTCTATTCCGAGCAGCCTTTAATTTTAATTTGTGTGCCAAACACTGTTTCGGGATTGTAAAGTTTGGCCGCGTGGACGATCTATTCACATCGGGTATTGACATTGTTTTGTATTAGGTATTTTAGGTCAATGGAGGCCTCGTGTCAACCTGGCCTTGGGTGCATCTCAAGCTACTCTAGTTATTAAGTGTGAGAGTAATATCCTCCTGCCTCGGGGCCATGAAAAACGCGGAATCGGAGTCGGTTAATCTAGTAACAAAATACAGCTCCAAGTTGCCGGTTGTGTTTCTCTCGCTGTTAGGCTCCTGCGATAAATCACAATGATAATTAGGGAAAGCGGGGTTTTTGTGCAATGTGTTCGAACCTTCTCCAGACATGCATGCCTGGAACAAACATACAGAGTAGCTCACTCTCAGATGCTCACAAAAGGACCGAGCTGGCTGAGCTATACACAGTCAAGTGATGTCGAGGTCCATTCGGCATTATTGTGGCTCAGCACGGGACCATCAAGTATTTAACCTTAAGGATGCGTCTTTCATGTACAACCTGTATCCCTGAGATCAACAGAAAGTTCGGCTGAGATTAACCAGGTATGAGCCGCAATAGCTTCATATGGAGTATTTTGGTTTTACTACTACCGTATTTGTTTCGCGCTTGTCCCTACTACCTAATGCTAGTGGCTTTTTAAGAGGCTTTACAATGGAACTGTTAGCTCCCTGAAGTCGTACTAGTTATGTTAACCCATTTGTTTTCATGTCTGCAATTTACGAGCATGTGATGTGAAAGCGAGGGGTTTTCTAAACATGAGAGCAACTATTGTCTTCAAGGCATGGCTGTACGCTTGTTAAGCAGTCACATTTCAATGATATGGCTTCTGAGTGAATAATGGTCACACTACAATTGCCTCGCTGGAAGCCTGTGATTTCAGTACACGAGCGAAGTAAGTGGACTGCGCTTGCAAAGCGTTGCGTACCTTTTAAACCTCGGCAGTAAAACAAGGAGAATTTTGGGACATGTGGTTATGTCTTAGGTTTCCCAAGATAACAGAGGACGAGATCTTCCTGTTGATCTGACAACACGTAATCTTGATGGTTGTACAGTCATCTCAAAATCAAACTGGGTGAAGAGAGTCGGAGTTACGGTGCCTGAACACATAGAGGGTCCTATTCCGCTTAAGATGGACCATGTCCTTTTTGGCACAGAAAACCATGGGATTTCACAAAGAAACTGTTCAAGGCACATTATATGCTTTCTATTTTTCCATCTACAAGGCAAGGTCTCTATTAGGGTTGCAATATATCCGGTCGAAACTCTTTCTTCTCAATAAATGAAGGCAGGTTGAAAAAGTGTAGGTTTACATAATGTTCAGAAGTTTTTATGGGCAATTTTGGTTCTTTTGTGCACCAGCTGAGTGCTATCCTAGGTTAGCTAACGTGCTAACTGCAATTGCTGGTGTCATTCACAGGCTGACCTCGTGCCAGAGGTACAAAAGGGAGTTCCAACTACCATTATTTAGGGACAAACAATTTATCATGCTTCAGGTGCTAAAAACAACCTGGCGCTGCGGTACAGCTTATTTTCACTTGTTTCACGTATGATTTCACCTTGTCGGCTCATACTATGCCCTAGCTGAGTCAAACAGAATAATCTACAAGGAGGATCATAAACAGTATGGTCAACGTGAGGAGGGAAAGGTTTATTTAATGGAGTTATTGGCATAAATGGTGGATTGGCAGGGTTTACGATGGGGAAACAATTCTATTGTAAGCTAAGTAGAGTAGCAGCCATTGGGTAAAACCACTTGTTGTTATTTAGCAAACAATACTAATTCAGAAAAGTTATGGGAAATCTAGTAGTTTGGTTTCTTTTTAGAAAGGCGGTATGGAAGCCGTCACAGGAAGTAGCAAGGAGGTTGGGGGCAATTGCAGTCACCGTTGGCGTTAACGCACTTATGTTTGGATATTACAGAACAGAGCAAGTGGTATTAGGTGCGTTCATTTTTTTTGGTTTGCTCATCATTTTTAATGGTGGAAGAAAGTTTCAAGAAGAGGGGTATTTTAGCAATGAGGTTTTCGTGTTTTAGTTTTCCACATAGGCAGGGGAAAAACACAATTTAGGGGAGGGTTTGCTCGGACTCTCCTTGGAACGACAGCGCATCAGACTTTATTGTGGGGTTTCTGGGATAAATATGAGATTAGTACAAAAAATTTGAGAGGAGGGCTTATCAGTCGTTCTCACTTGCAGTAGGGCGACTGGGTAGTCAATGCCAAGATGAGATTGGCATGTGCTATAAAACAACAAGTACCGTATCACGGGTGGAACAGTAAGAGTTTTGGGAACTGCCAGCTCCCTGTTATGCCGAAGAGAGAAGATAGATTGTTCATTATACGAACCAAAGGGTCAAAAACGAAGATAGTATCTGGGGAGAGTCATCAACCCCTCAATTGTACAAGGATAAGGGTAATAAAGTAAAAGGCCATGGATACTAGAATCTTCAATTTAGACATGCACAAGAATTTGATCTTATGTTTGGTACTTGTTTTAAGGAGGTTACGGGGCTTAGCTTTGCTCTGCTGGGGCGGAACTCCTATATGGAGAGCAGAATTCATATCTTGGCTAGTACCACAATATCCTTTCGGTGAAACACATAAATAGAGTGTTTTGTTTTTGTTGGGGCCATGTTTCCGAGTTTTAAAAAAAGTAGAACGTTTGCAGCCAACATATTACCCATTTTTATTTCTAAGGGCAGGCCTGGGGAATGGGTTAATTTAATTAACCTCCCTCTCTCCTAACTCGGTTGGTTATTCTGAAATTACCGCCTGGAGCTGAACTGTAGGGGTGCGGTGAACATGTTTCCCCTTTATGTATGGATTGCAATTGGTATGGGACTGAGTTTAAGCTAGTTCCACCTGTTCCGACCATAGCCCCAAGTCTCTCTCCGCTTCCTGCACCTCAGTCCCAGCCGATGTGTCGGCATCCGGGAAGGGAAAGTTGCCATCGGTAACACTACGCTTCCCTCAAGAATGCTACATGTATTTCCAGGGAGTTCGCCCCGCAGTATGTGGCGATGGGCACACTGACTGGTTGGAGGGAGGGCCACCTGAGCTCCAAGCCGAGACAAACTACTCAGAAATTATCTTTCAGAGAAATACTATAACCGTTTGACTGGGGGACAGTTTAGTTGGCGCAACGTAATGTCTCGCTTTTCAACTGTTTGTTTTAGTAGCCTGAATCGGTCCTGTTCACATCGAGGTGAAGAGCGGAATAATTGAAGGAGTGAAGAGCGGAATAATTGAAGGAGTGAATCCGAGCTTCGCGCTTATCACCTGTGGAAGTTTGGAGCTTCCAGGGAAGCGCGGATTTCGTTGGCCCTGTCAGGCGTGATTGTAGATCCTTCCACCGAAGTCGCGAGTAGTGTAGCGACCCTGGGTTTATAAGCGTGGAAATCGACTCTGCCGTTCGAGCATGCTTTTGGGGCACAGTCGATAGCGCGCCGGACTTCGGGCTCGAAGGTCGAGGGTTCGAGACCTGCTCCCTGCCTGTTTCATTACAGTATGTTGAACCGAAGTTGACTGACTGAAAGGGAACCTTGTCTGAGAGAAGGCTTTTGTACCATAGTATATTATCTGAATCCTTCCACAGATCAAGGTTTGAGGACAGCCTCGTCAAGTCTTGCAACGTTTACTKTAGGTGTGTGTGTTTTCATTTTTATTCTAGCAACACAGATGCTTATTTTTGGAGCAATTTACTTTCTTGGTTTTGTATATAATTTTGACTTCCTTGTTTTGAAAAACCGAAACCAGGCTAGCTTTTTAGTCTTACAACCATTTGGTTTGTTCTCTGATGACATAGAATAATTATGTTTTATTAACCCTGTCTTCACTGAGGCTAAGGGAATTGTGTTGTAAGTTAACAAAATCCTGTTTTACTTGAATTGTCATATTATTCATTTATAATCTTTTTCCGTCTTATTTTTTTTGTTTGTTGGTCTACCATGTTCCTTTACTGCTCTTCATTCCCCCCAGTTCTGATTACTACATTACCTTTGTGATTACGCTTCATTCCCCCCAGTTCTGATTACTACATTATCTTTGTGATTACACTTCATTACCACCAGTTCTGATTACTACATTATCTTTGTGATTATGCTTCATTCCCTCAGTTATAATTACTACATTATCTTTGTGATTACTCTTCATTCCCCCAGTTCTGATTACTACATTATCTTTGTGATTCCGCTTCACCCCCCCCCAGTTCTGATTACTACATTATCTTTGTGATTACACTTCATTCCCCCCAGTTCTGATTACTACATTATCTTTGTGATTATGCTTCATTCCACCAGTTCTAATTACTACATTATCTTAGCGATTACTCTTCATTCCACCAGTTCTGATTACTACATTATCTTAGTGATTACTCTTCATTCCACCAGTTCTGATTACTACATTATCTTTATGGATACGCTTCATCCCCCCCAGTTCTGATTACTACATTATCTTTGTGATTACTCTTCATTCCCCCCAGTTCTGATTACTACATTATCTTTATGAATACTAACTCTTCGTGCACATTCTTGCTGTGGACACTTGCACATGCATTTCAAGATCTTCTGTTTAAGATTTGAAATCTTGCAGCTCTCTCTGTTGTTCAGCCACCGTAATGCATTATCAATAGCCTTGATTTTATTTTATTCATTCTAGTGAATTGGTGTTGGATGATATTTGCCAACACACAGACCCCCCCCCCCCACCTACAACACAAAAAATAAATGTATTTTCTGCAAATAGATTCCAAACTTGCTGGATACAATCAAAGATGGGCGAATATGTGTAAACATAAATCCTCCAATAATAATAATACTATTAATAATTATAATACTTGTGAAACAACCCATTGTGCTACTAAGACTACATTTGTATTACTCTGTATGTAAATATTACAATGTGTTGATATCATATCAAATAAATTGGTTTCCTACTTGTCATTTACAGCACTGTACTGTTGTTTTGTGTCGTGGTTWGGTTCAACCTCAGCTTCTATGGACTGTGAAATGTTGTAGAGAACCGTTTTGGCGAGAGACGGAGAGAAAATAAACATTTATGTCCGATGTGCCCAGACATGCCTGGGAAAAATAGCTCATTCTGAGAAAAATCTTCCTCTGTGTGATCCGGAAAGAGGGAGAAGACCACACACACCGTGATAAAGAGAAGACCACACACACTGTGGTAAAGAGAAGACCACACACACTGTGGTAAAGAGAAGACCACCCCGTTTCAGAACAGCAGGTGAAAAGCAGAACCGCTGAAAACGGACTTTCAAGACCTCAGAGCAGCCGCTGAAGTCAGACATGCTCGGACAAGCACAGTCAACGAGGGATGAAAAGAGAGAGATAGATGGGAGCCAGAGAAAGAGGTGAGAGGAGGTCTGTTGCATAGGGCCATTCTGAACAAGAGGCCAACCTGTCTCATTGAGAAGCTGCCAAACTAGCAGCATGATTGTCCTGCTTACAGCCATTAGGATAACGAAAAGAARGGGTCAGGTCTCTGGAGGGGAAAGACTGAAGCGAAGGAAAGAAGGACAGGGAGGAGGAGGTGGACAGGGAGGTGGAGAGGGACAGGGACAGGGAGGTGGAGAGGGACAGGGACAGGGAGGTGGAGAGGGACATGGAGGGGAGGAGAGGGACAGGGAGGTGGAGAGGGACAGGGAGGTGGAGAGGGACAGGGACAGGGAGGTGGAGAGGGACAGGGAGGTGGAGAGGGACAGGGAGGTGGAGAGGGACAGGGAGGAGGAGAGAGACAGAGAGGGACAGGGAAGAGGAGAGGGGCAGAGAGGAGGGAGGTGTATTGCAGTGTATTTGCTTGGCACTTATGAAAACAAGGAGCAACCGTGGTTTCCCCTCCCTGAGCCCATCCCTCCATGTCAGTCTGCTCTGGTCTGTAACGACTAAAAGGACAGATCAGGGCTATGTCCGGCAGGAGATTAATGTACCGGTGTTTTCCTTGGACAAAAACATATGCCATTAAACACAACCTATCCCTGTCCTCCTCTACTATATTTGAGTCCTTGTGAAGACAAGGTTGTGACCCAAATTGACTACCAATTCTCTTATATAGTGCACTTAATAGGGAACAGGCTGTCCTGCGGACACATACGTTATGTTGACAGGGGAGTCACCCTGGCTGGCCTGCGTTAGCAACCTGTCACTCCTCATAGATACACACCTTGTCACTCACCTAACTAACACGGCTAATCAGTGGCTTGATGGAGTCCGGAACCATCTCTCCCTCTGATCTATGGAGCAGGGGGTAATTGACAGTGACAGGGTGTGTGTGTGTGTGTGTGTGTGTGTGTGTGTGTGTGTTCGTTCCACACAGTGCAGTGGAAGAGAGGAGACAGCAGAGAGGGAACAGGGCTCTGTTACTGCAGCACTACATTATAGAGTGTTGCTGAGGCCTGAGCTGCGGCTGGAGTCACCATGACGACACCCTGTTACGGGTCAGTCCCTCCTGTTGATGGAATCCATCACAGCCTGAGTGGAGAGATAGACGGGAGTGGAGAGATAGACGGGAGTGGAGAGAGAGACGGGAGTGGAGAGAGAGACGGGAGTGGAGAGAAGAGGAAGGAAGACAGGACTGGAGAAAAGAAGGAGTGGAAAGAGACAGGATAGACAGCAGCGGAGGGACAGGATGAGAGAGAGACGGAGTGGAGAGAGAGAGAAGTGCGGAGGACGGGAGTGGAGATGAGGACGGGAGTGGGAGAGAGAGACGGAGTGGAGAGATAGCGGAGTGGAGAGATAGACGGGAGTGGAGAGATAGACGGGAGTGGAGAGATAGACGGGGTGGGAGAGAGAGACGGGAGTGGAGAGAGAGACGGGAGTGGAGAGAGAACGGAGGGGTGGAGAGGAGGGGAGAGTGGAGAGAGACGGGAGTGGAGGAGAGACGGAGTGAGAGAAGAGACGGGAGTGGAGAGAGAGACGGGAGTGGAGGAGAGAGAAGGAGTGGAGGAAGGAAAGAAGCAGGCATGGAGAGAGAGAACAGGAAAGACAGGAGTGGAAAGAGACAGGATAGACGCAGGCGGGGAGACGGATGAAAACGGAGTGGAGAGAGAGACAGGAAGTGGAGAGGAGGAAAGACGGTGGAGACGAGAACGAAACAGGATGGAGTGAACCAGGAACAGGGTGAAAGAGGTAGACAGCAGCGGGAGAGAGCGATTGGAGAGCGAGACAGGAGTTGGAGGAGCGAGACACGGAGTGGAGAGCGAGACATCCACCAAAGAGTGGATAAAAGGCGCTTAAAGGTTGGACTACCTATGTATGAACAACCAGGCCCCACTCCTATCCGTTCCAGTTTGGGTCAGAGCGAGACAGGAGTGAGAAGAGCGAGAGAGAGAAGAGGAGTGG
>NW_019943998.1:39019-49731 GCF_002910315.2 Salvelinus sp. IW2-2015 | reverse complement strand
CCCCCTGTTAAACCTGGGCCCTTGATGTATAACCAGCCATCTCCAAACTTATCCCCTGTACCTGGCCCTGTATGTAACCAGCCATCTCACTATCCCCCCTGTACCTGGGCCCTTATGTATAACCAGCCATCTCACTTATCCCCCTGTACGGGCCCTGTATGTAACCAGCCGTCTCAACCTATCCCCCTGTACCTGGGCCTGTAATGTATAACCAGCCGTCTCACTTATCCCCTGTACCTGGGCCCTGTATGTAACCAGCCAATCTCAACCTATCCCCTGTATTAAAAGCTAGTTCCAGCCGTTCCGACCATAGCCCAAGTCTCTCTCCGCTCCGCACCTCAGTCCCAGCGATTGTGTCGGCATCCGGGAAGGGAAAGTTGCCATCGTAACCACTTACGCTTCCCTCAAGAATGCTACATGTAGTTCCAGGGAGTTCGCCCCGCCAGCTATGTGGCGATTGGGCACCACTGACTGGTTGGAGGGAGGGCCACCTGAGCTCCAAAGCCGAGGGAACACTACTCAGAAATTATCCTTTCAGAGAAATTACTATAACCGTTATGACTGGGGACAGTTTAGTGGCGCAACGTAATGTCTCGCTGTAAAGCTGTTGTTTAGTAGCCTGAATCGGTCCCTGTTCACATCGAGGTGAAGAGCGGAATTAATTGAAGGAGTGAAGAGCGGAATAATTGAAGGAGTGAATCGAGCTTCGCGCTTATCACCTGTGGAAGTTTGAGCTTCCAGGGAGCGCGGATTTCGTTCGGCCCTGTCAGGGCGTGATTGATAGATCCTTCCCACCGAAGTCGCGAGTAGTGTAAGCACCCTTGGGTTATAAGCGTGGGAAATCGAACTCTGCCGTTCGGAGCATCTCTTTGGGGCACATCGATAGGCGCGCCGGAATCGGGGCTCGGAAGTCGAGGGTTCGAGACCTGCTCCCTGCCTGTTGCATTACAGTATGTTGAACCGAAGTTGACTGACTGAAGGGAAACCTTTCTGAGAGAAGGCTTTCTGTACCATAGTATATTATCCTTGAATCCTTCCACAGATCAAGGTTTTGAGACAGCCTCGTACAAGTTCTTGCAACGTTTTACTCTAGTGTGTGTGTTTTCATTTTTTATTCTAGCAACACAGATGCTTATTTTGGAGCCAATTACTTTCTTGTTTTGTATATAATTTTGACTTCCTTGGTTTTGAAAAACCGAAAACCAGGCTAGCATTTTTAGTCTTACAACCACATTTGGTTTGTTCTTCTGATGACATAGAATAATTATTTTTTATTAAACCCTGTCTTCACTGAGGTAAGGAATTGTGTTGTAAGTTAACAAACCTGTTACTTGAATTGTTCATATTATTCATTTATAATCTTTTTCCGGCTTAATTTTTTTTTGGTCTACCATAGTTCCGTTACTGCTCTTCATTCCCCCCAGTTCTGATTATACATTACCTTTGTGATTACGCTTCATTTCCCCCAGTTCTGATTACTCATTATCTTTGTGATTACACTTCATTACCACCAGTTCTGTTACTACATATCTTTGGTGATTATGCTTCATTCCCCAGTTATAATTACTACATTATCTTTGTGATTACTCTTCCATTCCCCCAGTTCGATTACTACATTATCTTTGTGATTCCGTTCACCCCCCCAAGTTCTTGATTACTACATTTATCTTTGTGATTACACTTTCATTCCCCCAGTTCTATTACTCACATTATCTTTGATTATGCTTTCATTCCACCATTCTAATTACTCATTATCTTAGCGGATTAACTCTTTCATGTCCACTGAATCAATCTGATCTAACGTAGCTTACTATTCATCTTAAACGTGAATAATAACACAATCCCCTCAGTCTCTTGTCCTAACAGACACATATCAGCTCCTAGATCTGAACATACACTTCCCTAAATCACTACCTCTTGCCAGGTGAGAGGAATTTTCCGGCATTCACTCCCTCCTCCTAACTTCAGCATAGACAGCATTACTACACTGTGATCAGAACTTCATATTGTCGAATCTAAATCGGTCAGTCGGAAATATCCAACCCACACAGCCTCTTTTACAGTACTCTATTACTGACATGATACCTCCAGATTGCGAATACTAACTCCGTACACGTGTGACACTCATATCCATTGACCTATGTGGGAACAAACTCACTCTAGCCACACGTGGCGAATCCTTACCAAGAGATACGTCCCTTTGACTTGCCTCGTGAAATGAAAACTTACCTATACGCCAGAGGCTGCGTAACTGTTACTAGCTCAGTCACGTTCTGCAACACCGATATAGAAGTAGCACAGACTCTATTCGGACTGAGTAGTGCCTTTAGATATCTTACTCATGCCAGGTAATAATTCAAACATCCACAGTCTCTACATCCACTGGTGAGAAGATTACAAGCCTAAACTGGTGAGCGTGCCATCGATATGATCCAGGAGAATATCACTAGCTAGGTCCTACAACCACACCGAGAGCGACAGCATGACTGAATCACACGAGCCACATCCCCCCGGGCGCCAACCCCGCCCCCCTCTCCCTCCTCACCCTACACGACGACACACCCAGCCCTGAGCTCGACACAAAAAACACCGCGTATTTCACAACCCCCAGCTCTATGCTACTAATGCGACCAGACTGACTGATTCTCATAGACTCCCAGACCAAGGTGCGAAATCAGCATCCACCGTACTCATGTCTTGTCATACCACACTAGAGAAATCACCATCCGAACTACTGAGTAACATAATTACGTAACTACATAAATTAATAATACATCTGTAAGCCGTAAGACCAAGGAGCCCAATTGTAATGCCAGTACATAACGCACCCAGTCCCCTCTAACCCATTGTATCTACTGACTGTAGATGTAAAACTATTACAATGTGTTTGATATTCATATTCAAAAATGAGCCTAAATTCTGGTTTACCTACCTAATGATACACCATGACCATGTTACAGCACAAATGTACAAGCTTAGTATTTCGTCCGTACGTCTGTCGCTCACGGTTATCAAGACACTCAGACTCTAATCGGACGTGAACATGTCATGCTATGGAAACCCTTTTTCGAGCAGACTTGAGACGAACGCAGTGACCAGGAGAAAATAATCAACACTATATGCGCTCCAGTGTGTCCCAGGATCTTCTTACCGTGAGCAAGAGAAAGACGTCGAGTTCCTGACATGAGAAAAAATCTCCATCACTCTAGCCTGTTATGAGACTCAGCGCGAGAAATACACAAACGCGCCAGGTGCTATAGCTACGAGAGACGCACGACACTGACTCGAACTCAAACTGTAGATACTAAAATGGGACCAGGAGAGAAACAATCACCCACCCCAGTATCCTACTCCCTACACGAGCAGGAATGGCATTCCTGACTCAAACTACCGATGACCCAGGGAGAAAAATACACAGCCCCAACGCGTCTCCTCAGCTGATAACAAGTGGCTGAACCTTACGACAAGCTCGAAAAGACGAAGGGAAAATCACACTACCAGTCCTAACTACAGAGCACACGCTCGTACTGGACAATCAAACAACCAGAACACGGGAATCAACCTATCCCCCTCAAGCTCTAACCGTACAGAGAGCCCTGCGACTGGAACGTGCAAACCAAGGCCCGATGCATCGACAGGAGAAATCCACACCCCAAGTCTACTCGCCTTTATCAGAGACGACAGGACCGACCATCAAGCAACATAACCGTTGGCAACCAGGACGAATAGGCGAGCATGAAGACCCAGTCTACTTCCAACGAGAAGGACACGAAGGACCTGTACTGAACTTCAAACTGGCCCAGAGAATAACACAAGGGGAAGAATTCTACACTCCATCCCTATCTGACCCACAAGAACAGCCTGACGATGATCAAAAGTACTCCTAGGGTACCAACAGTCAATCACAAGCGCGCAGGCCGCCATTACCTAACAGAGAACAGTGCCTGAACCTCAGAAGCGTACACCAAGTGACCAGTGTACTAATCACACCACCCAGTGTGCAGAATCTCTACGCTCACAGACGCTGAGCAGCCGGAACTGCACTATCGAAACTTAGTCCTATCTTGTACCGAGGCCAATCCACCAGAGCCCTATGTAGCTCTGACCACAGTAGACGACAGCCTGAACATGACAACGAGGTCACTAACGCGTGCTTGACTCCAGGGAAGAATGCACAGCCCGAGTGTCTATCAAGACACTCGTGAGAGAACAGCCCTGGTATGGCGGACCATCAAACTAACACGCTAGACCAGAGAGGAGGAGAGAGTGGCACACCCAGCAGGTCTCGTACGCCAGCTGGAGAGAAAAGGACAAGCCGACGGGACTGTGTACCGCTCCGAAGAAAGCCTAGCACGTAGGCACAGGAGAACAATTACAACCAAGCGCGCCGTAGTTCTTGACGTAACCGAGAGAAGGCACACCTAACTGACTCAAGAAGACCTATACGCGGTGACCAAGGGAAATCCACAGCGCGAGTCTCCCCTAGCAGGAGAGAGCAAGAGGCCATGACTCAAGAGACTACCAGAACAACTCAATTTAAACAGGGTGGAGCGTTACGCACATGGGAATGGTAATCAGAAAGAAGGCTACCGTGGAGTAAAACTCAACGTGTAGCTGATGAGCATGCTATACAAGCAGTGAGAGGTTCCGTTTACAACACAATTAGGATCTTAAGGAACGCAATAAGAGTGACCAGGTATGATCGAACCGTCCTCGTTCAGTTGAAACCGCTGGGTCTGAGAGAAATCAAACCGATTCTGAGCGGAGAAAACAGGTATTTACTGATGCGAGGGCGTCAGGAGGTAGCCTAGTGGTTAGAGCAGTTGGGCCAGTAGAGACTGAAGAGTAAGGGTGAGCTGGAGTCGAAAGTGCCTGAAGACTGAAGCGAAGGTGAAGAAATCTGTCGTGTCATGACCACCTAGAAGCGAAGGCAGTAACCCACTGCCTAGCCGTCATTGAAAATAAAGAATTTGTATTGTCTTAGGTGTAAATCAAGAAAAGGATTTAGGAATAGAGATATTAACTTGTGACAGACGTATTCCAACAGCTTAATGCGAGACTGATCTTGAAAAACAGACACGCAGGCGACGTCGTACAACTAAAACCGATTGAGAGGATGTGACCGTATGATCACGTAAGGTTGAAATACTGAGAGCTTATGTGTTCATCGAGGTATGGGGAGAACTTCTCAAGGAGTGAGGAGGAGAGGTCTAAGGAACAGAGATTCAATGATCGAGAGAGGAGAAATTAGTTAAGGATAGATGATGGATGGAACGTAGCATAAGATCAAATGTAAGCTAGAGCAACAACTTCCAAGGTGGAGAAGAAGAGCGTTATTGACAACAAGAGCCGCGTGAACAACTAGAGCGACTAGAAGGCGGGAGCGACAACAGCTGCCTGTTTGTGAATGGTATTAACAACGGTGCGAGAGGACAGGAACAGGGAAGTAGCCGAGCCAGAAAGAGCGTCAACAACGGACAGATCAGCCGGGAGGTGTTGAGAAGGGAACAGGGACAACTGAGTGTAAGTTAAACATGATAAAAAGATGGATAAACGTATAAGGAAAACAATGCGATTGTCAAGGGAGCAAATAAAGAGAGGTGATTGGCACGAGGGGAAACCTTCCACGGCGGACACGCAGGAGTGGTGACTCTTAAAAGTACTAAGGAGTGAGGGCACTGATGAGAGACAGATACCACATAATGCGGATACGACATTACCAGGAAGACCCTATGTACCTGGAGCTGAAAACAGGTGGAGTTCCGAGCTTAAGGATAGGAGAGGAGGGCGATGCCACTTGGGACAGAGAACGAAGAATCCAAGTAGTAGAAGGACTTGAGCAGACTCGAAAGGAAGAAGTTGACGCCTGCTGACCAGGACTACGATGGCGACTGCCCGACGTTGCAGACAGACGGTCCGCAATTTAGGAAGTCACCGGACCCGGTGCTAACTCCTTTGCCTCACTTCTTCTCCACTCTTGCCTCTGCGCACTTCTATTGAAAACCTATAGCTTATGAACTCCGTAGGCTTTCCCTCCCCCGAGTCCCCACTCCCTCCCACTGTCATGCGCGTACTTCCTCGCTCTCTGCCGGTCCGCGTACACCCAGCGCTATCTCTATCATCACGCCGGAAGGTCACAGTACCTCCAGCCGTACCTCCTCCTGCCAATCTCGCCACGGTGCGTACCTCCTCTCCACTTTCAACCCTTCCTCTTTCCACCCACGGTGTCCGTCTCTCTCCCCACTCCGTCTCTGCTCTTCCATGTCTTTCCCCTTCTCTACCTCATACTCACACTACCCGCCAATTATGCCTACTTCAAACCCACCAACTCCCGCCTATCCCTGTCCCTCTCTTCCTCCATACCTACTTGCTTTTTAGTACTCGTTGATTCCCGAAAATAAACCGCGAGGTGTGTACTGAACCGCTCACAAACTTAGAGGGCTACTCGACGTCTCCCTAATGCCGAATTACCTAGCCCACGCTCTAAGAACCGCTTCCAGCCCACACATCTCTATTTAATGAATAGATGCGCAGATAACAAGAGCCGCTGTCCCTGCTCCATAAGCCTGATTCACTCGTGGCTCCCACTGTCCTGCACTGTCGGTGAGCGAACATAAACGGGATATGTGAAACACCAACCAACAGGGCCAACCAGCACAGTCACCCTCCTTCCCGCTGAGCCTGCGGCTATTTACCACTCTCATAGCCCTCCATTTCTCGCAATCGCGTGATACCAGCAGAAGAACGGGAGTCTGTAGAGTTCCTGGACAGTGCGCTATCGAGCGCAGACCTGAATGTCCAGGCGTAACCATCTCCACCTGCCTACTTTCTTTTAGTAATTATGGGGACACGAGAGGTAATTGAGTGCACCAGAGTGACAGGGTGTGCGACGCAAGGTCAGGTGAATGGACTGACGCGTGGATGTTAATCGTCCTCACAACACAAGATGCAAGTGGGAAGAGAGGAGACAGCAGGAGAGGGAACAGGGCTCTGTTACTGCAGCACTACATTATAGAGTGTTGCTGAGGCTGAGCTGCGGCTGGAGTCGCCAATGACGACACCCTGTTACGGGTCAGTCCCTCCTGTTGATGGAATCATCACAGCTGAGTGGAGAGAGAGACAGGAGTGGAGAGATGAGACGGGAGTGGAGAAGAAGACGGGAGTGGAGAGAGAGACGGGAGTTGGAGAGAGAGACGGGAGGTGGAAGAGAGACAGCAGGAGCGAGACGGAGTGGAAGGACGGTGGAGAGAGAGACGGGGTGGGAAGAGACGGAGTGGAGAGAGAGACGGAGTGAAGAGAGAGAGACGCGATGGAGAGTGAGGAGATGGAGAGAAGACGGGATGAGAGATGAGCGATGGAGAGTAGACGGGAGAAGTGAGAGAGCGAGAGAGACGGGAGATAGGAGAGAGGGCAGAAGAGAGTGAAGAGAGAGAGACGGGAAGTGAGAGGGAGTGGAGAGAGAGACGGGAGTGGAGAGAGAGACAGGAGTCGGGGCGTGACTTAATGGGACGTGACTGGAGGAGAGGAGAGGCAATTTGAGTCTGCAAGACTATAATTGATATAGTTTCTGTCCCAAATGGCACCCATTCCCCTATTAAGGACACTACTTTAGTCCAGGTCACATAGGGCTCTGGTAAAGTACTGCATTATGTAGGTAATCAAGTGCCATTTAAGAGACAGGGAGGGAATGGTTTCACTGTCAACAATTATTGCTGAAAATAGATATTTTATAGTTATTTTTTTATTATTGTTAACTTAATCAGTTTACAGGATGTGTGTGACGTTTGGCTCCGTAACGTGTAATACCATTCACAAACAGCAGGTGGGGCTCAGTGTCCAGTTTTAGGGCTGTCTGTCAAAACGTCTTTCCACCTGAAACTTGTGGCCAGTATTTGATTTTAGACCTCATCCAAAGTACCTTAACTAATTTCTCCTCTGATATAATCCTGGTTTAGACCTCATCCTGTCTAAAGCTCCAACCTCGATGAACACATAAGCCTCTCAAGATATTTCAAACCTTAGAAAGGTCACATCCTTTCAAAGTTTTAGTTGTAAGACGCCGGTGTTGTTTTCAGATCAGTTCCCATTAAGTGTTGAAAGTTGTCACAAGTAAATATTTATTTAACCTTTTATTTAACTAGYCAAGACAAATTCTTATTTTCAATGACGGCCTAGGAACAGTGGGTTAACTGCCTTGTTCAGGGGGCAGAACGACAGATTTTTACCTTGTCAGCTCAGGATTCGATCCAGCAACCTTTTCAGTTACTGGCCCAACGCTCTAACCYCTAGGCTACCTGACGCCCCTCATAGTAAATACCTGTTTTCTCCAGAACGGTTGATTTCTAGACCAGCGGTCAATGAACGAGACGGTGATATACGGTCACCTTATTGCGTCCCTTAAAGATCCTTATTGTGTTGTCAAAACGAACATCTCACTGTTGTATAGCTGTACAGTATAGTTAGTTATACACGGTAGCCTTTCTGATACCATTCCATGTGCGTAACGTCCATGTTTAATTGAGTTGTTCTGGTAGTTTMAGTCAGGCTGCTCTCTGTAGGGAGAGACTGGGSTGTGATTTCCCTGGTCACGGTAGTTTGAGTCAGTCAGGCTGTTCTCTCAGGTAGAGACTGGGGTGTGATTTCCCTGGTCACGGTAGTTTGAGTCAGGCTGCTCTCTGTAGGTAGAGACTGGGCTGTGATTTCCCTGGTCATGGTAGTTTGAGTCAGTCAGGCTGCAGCCATATTTTGCCCAGTCTGGGTTTTCCATTCTAGACAAAATTGACATGTGTGGATGCTTTCTTGGACACAACCATTTTGCTATGGCTGGCTCAAGGCCCTGTTTGAAAAGATAATCTTTGCAACACTGTATCTCATCCACCTAGGAGGGGAGCGTTTTAGTCGACCGCTCTTAAGGGATCAGATATCGATTAGAAACATGATGCAACTTGAGCGTCAGTAATGTTTAATTTCTCAACCTTTAAACCTTTGCATGTTGGGCCCATGATGTCAAAGTTCCGCTTTGATAAGATTTGATCGTTCGCCCCTTGTTCCTCCTCCAGCTCGTCGTTTTTCGCTGGCCGCCGGCTCTCCTCCTGTCAGGTCGGCGCCTTTGCTGCTTGCTCTCCCCTGGGTCCATCGGGGTCGTTTTGTCCGGTCGTCCCCGCCTGTCTCTGTCGGGAGCGAACCTGGGGGTGGTTTTCCCTGTCGAGGTCCGTTTGGTCCACACAGGCTGTTCTCTGTGTGGGAGAGACTGGGGTGTGATTTCCCTGGTCACTGGTGTTTGAGTCAGTCAGGCTGCCTCTCTGTAGTCGGACTTGGGGTGTGTTTCCCTGGTCAGGTAGTTTGAGTCAGTCAGGCTGTTCCTGTGGGGACTGGGCTGTGATTTCCCTGGTCATTGTAGTTTGAGTCAGTGGCTTTCTCTCGTAGGACGGGGCTCTGGTTCCCTGGTCACGTGGGTCGTTTGAGTCAGTCAGGCTGTTTCTCTGTAGGTAGCGACTGCGTGTGCTTTCCCTGGTCATTTTGGCCTTTGAGGTCAGCCCGGCGAGCCTGGCAGGTGTTCTCTGTTACGAAGAGAACTGGAGTGTGATTTCCCTGGTCACGGTTTTGGAGTCAGCCAGGCTGTTCTCTGTAGGTGAGATGGGCTGTGATTTCCCTGGTCATGGTAGTTTGAGTAGCAGGCTGCTCTCTGTAGGGAGACTGGGCTGTGATTTCCCTGGTCATGGTAGTTTGAGTGTCAGAGGCTGCTCTCTGTAGGTAAGACTGGGCTGTGATTTCCCTGGTCATGGTAGTTTGAGAGTAGGCTGTTCTCTAGGTATAGAGACTGGGCTGTGATTTCCCTGGTCATGGTAGTTTGAGTCAGCCAGGCTGTTCTCTGTAGGTAGAGACTGGGCTGTATTTCCCTGGTCATGGTAGTTTGAGTCAGTCTAGGCTGCTCTCTGTAGGTAGAGACTGGGCTGTGATTTCCCTGGTCATGGTAGTTTGAGTCAGTTAGGCTGTCTTCAGGTAGAACTGGGCTGTTGATTTCCCTGGCCATGGTAGTTTGAGTCAGTCAGGTGTTCTCTGTGGTAGAGACTGGGCTGTGGATTTCCCCTGGCCATGGTATTTGAGTCAGTCAGGCTGTTCTCTGTAGGAAGAGACTGGGGGTGTGTTTACGTTTGAAAACCCCGTTGAATGTTGTCAGACTGACCCACTGGTCCTACTGGTTTCCAGTTTCTCTTCCTGTTTTCTCTCTCCCCTCAGCCTCCCCTCTCTTTCTCCCCATGCATCCTAGTAACTGCTTTTCACCAGAGCCCTGTGGGGGCCTATGAAGGCCTGGTTAAAAGTAGTGCACTATGCAGGGAATAGGGTGCCAAAGCCCCTATGGGCTCTTTTTGTAAAAGTAGTGCACTATACAGGGAATAGGGTGCCAAGCCCTCCTGGTAAATAGTGCACATATAAAAGGGAAATAGGGTGCCAAATGCCCCTGGTAAAGTAGTGCACTATCAGGGAATAGGGTGCCAAAGCCCCTGTAAAAGAGTAGTGCACACTACCAAGGGAATAGGTGCCACAAAGCCTGGGTTTAAATATGCACTATACAAGGGATGGGTGCCAAACCCCTGGTAAAAGTAGTGCACCAAAACTATACAGGGAATAGGGTGCCAAAGCCCCATGGCTAAAATAAGTTCCACTATACAGGGAATAGGGGTGCCAAAGCCCATGGTACAAGAAGTAGT
>NW_019943998.1:31892-33676 GCF_002910315.2 Salvelinus sp. IW2-2015 | reverse complement strand
TTCTCTCAGCGTAAGAGACTGGGCTGTATTTCTATCTTCTCTCTGTGTTTGTGTGAAAGTAGTGCACTATACAGGGAATAGGGTGCCAATGTGGCTGGCTCAGTTGGTTGAGCATGGTGCTTGCAACACCAGGGTTGTGGGTTCAATCCCCACAGTGGGACCAGTATGAAAACGTATGCTCTCACTAGTGTAAGTCGCTCTGGATAAGAGCGTCTGCTAAATGATTAAAATGTAACACGACGGAGGAAGAGCGTTTATGAATCCCTCTGGTTTTCCTGAGCGCTACAGTTTCATCGTCTCATATAAAACCTGTCTATTTAGGCCTACGTTTTCTGAATTCGTCAAATTTACAGTTTGATTTAAAAAAATACAATCTTTGTGTAAGTGGTCACAATATATTATATAGGGTCAAATGTCTACCTTTTAGTCCGTCGTTAGAGATACAGACGGCTGGTTGGCGGCTAGCTGGGTCATTCCTACAATGTAGTGCCTTTTCTCTCCTCAGGAAATATCACTTCTTATTTAGTGTAAAATGTGGATTCCAAAAGGCTTTAAAGAAGGTCAGGTGTCCTTCACATTAACATAAAAAGATGGACACTTTTTTTTCTCAATGGATGTAAGATCTTTTTTGCAATGTCCTCGGGTGTTATTCATTAACTTCCATGAGAAATATGTAATAGTAAATATTTACTATCTTTCTTCATTATTTTATAGTCCCTAGTTAAATTCTCTCTCATCAATATCYTTGTTTCATGATTATTATGTTTATTATTATTATAATTAAAATGTTCTGTGTGTCCCTGATATCCCTTTTCACCCTGTTAGCTTATTGTAATGTTCCTTTAAGAAAACAAACCCCTTATAAACACTATTTTTCTGTGTGTCCCACTCATACATTTTCACCCTGTTAGGCTACATTATATTTGTGAATATACACTTTTCCCCCCTAAAAGATATGAGGTCCAAAAGGCCCCGCATTGTAGCAATGACCCAGCTGTTAGGCTGGCAGCAGCCGCATTGCTGAGTACTGTTAATCTGCCTGGCTTTAGAGCTACAGATCTGTAGTACACAGCTAGCTAATCAGCTGGCAGCAGCCTGGAGAAAGTTCTTTCTTCTTACATCGATGGGGTTCTCCTCTGCCTTCCTCTTCGCCGCGGGCTGCATGTTCTGCTGCTGTCACGTCAAAGAGGATAAAAGGCAAGACAAGAACATGTACTCCAGGAGCCCTAGCCAATACATGTCTTACCCCCCTCAGCCACAGTACCAGCCACATACCAGACACAGTACCAGCCACAGTACCAGCCACAGTACCAGCCACAGTACCAGCCACAGTACCAGACACAGTATATCAGACACAACCAGACACAGTACCAGCCACTGTACCAGACACCGTACCAGCCACAGTACCAGCCACAGTACCAGCCACAGTACCAGCCATAGTACCAGCCACAGTACCAGCCACAGTACCAGCCACAGTACCAGCCACAGTACCAGCCACAGTACCAGCCACAGTACCAGCCATAGTATACCAGCCATAGTATACCAGCCACTGTACCAGACACAGTACCAGCCACTGTACCAGACACGTCACCAGACACAGTATACCAGACACAGTACCAGCCACAGTACCAGCCACATACCAGCCACAGTACCAGCCACAGTACCAGCCAGTATACCAGCCACGTACCAGACACAGTACCATCCACTGTACCAGACACCGTACCAGCCAAACCGTACCAGACACAGTACCAACACCAGACCAGCCAACAGGTACCAGAACACCG
>NW_019943998.1:17074-27570 GCF_002910315.2 Salvelinus sp. IW2-2015 | reverse complement strand
GTACCAGCCACAGTACCAGCCACAGTACCAGCCACAGTACCAGACACAGTACCAGACACAGTACCAGACATAGTACCAGCCACAGCTTCAACAACTCCTGTAGCCCCAGCCTCTAGAGAGGCAGCCTTACAATTCCAGCTACCCCGGCTCCAACCAGGTACCCCTCGATACGCAGTGCTGTGGCTTACCTCTGAGTGTTGAGACTAAAGGGGAAGAGACTAGCGTTTATACACACCGGGTGTGAGGAACTGCAACGGACCTGACTGAGATGTGTTCTTATGGGTAGGGTTTAACAGAAGCATTTCAGTTGTGGGAAAAAATGCATTTCAGCTTCACTAAGAGACTAAATGATGGAATACACTAAACTGTGAACTCACAAAGAGAGAATGTGGAGGAACCCTTAATCGTAAAAAATGATCATGATGCATTTCAGTTGTCATGAGATGCATTTCAGTTGTGAAAATATAAATTTCAGTTGTCATAAGATGCATTTCAGTTGAGAAAAGCCCCGTGTCTATTGGATTTGTTTGTAAGAAAGCTGTTTAAAGATAATAAATACACTTATAGTAGATGAACTGTGAACTCAGGAGAGGACTTTTTAATCCAAATAATTATCCTTTGTTTCAAGTTTTTATTTGCTCATATTTGTACTTTGGTATTGTTGGGGTGTATAACCACACATTTTTATATTGACGTCCTTTAAGATTATATGTGTAAATATATATATATTACATACATTGGTGTTGATGTTGTTGTGTGCTCTGTCATTTGGGACGCAACCTGTGATAAAAATGACATGTTATGTAACATCTACTGTAACTAAGGAGGTATAATGTGTAATTACCTAAATTCACTGAAAAATGTATATCTTATTATTTTCACTCCTAAAGTAGCTGGTTGGACAAAAGGATCTCCCATTGTGAGATATGTTGCTGACTGTGTGCTGTAAATAGACATTTCTGCTAATGTGTTTTGAAGAGCAGTGGCACAGTAATGGGTTTTGTTCCATTGGCTACCATCATTAGACTATTCTCTGGGTTCCTTTGTTGACATACCAACTCCATTGGTTAACATCATTAGACTACTTCCTGGGTCCTGTGCACCTTGGGAGGCTAAGGCAGACTGGAGACCATCCTGAAATACCACTAGGGTGGAACAGAGGACTTGGATCCTGAAATACCACTAGGGTGGAACAGAGGACTTGGATCCTGAAATACCACTAGGGTGGAACAGAGGACTTGGATCCAGTGTACCTTGGGAGGTGGAACAGAGGACTTGACTTCAAAACAAACAGAGCAGAACAGAAACAACTAGAATGGAGTCAGGATTTGCAAGTTATTTTGGATTAAACAAATAAAGTAATCTTAAGTCAAAAGTTGTTTCATTTTAATTATTTTTAAAAGTTGACATTAGTCTTTCAGCTTCTGGAATATAAACAGGCTTTTGCTGAATTACTCAATGACATTTTATTATCTGGTTCCTATACTTTTCTCCAATAAATGTATAATAAATTTATGTTTTAGACTATTTGCATTGCCCCCCCTCTCTCTTTTACGCTGCTGCTACTCTCTGTTGTTATCTATGCATAGTCACTTTAACTCTACCTACATGTACATATTACCCCTTGACTAACCGGTGCCACCGCACATTGACTCTGTACCGGTACCCCCACTCGTTATATAGCCCGCAACATTGACTTCTGTACGGTACCCCCTGTTATAGCACTCGCACATTGACTCTGTACCGGTACCCCCTGTATATAGCCTCCACATTGACTCTGTACCGGTACCCCCTGTATATAGCCTCCACATTTGACTCTGTACCGGTACCATCTCCCCTGTAATAGCCTCCACATTGACTCTGTACCGGTACCCCCCCCTGTATATAGCCTCCCACATTGACTCTGTACCGGTACCCCCCTGTATATAGCCTCCACATTGACTCTGTACCGGTACCCCCTGTATATAGCCTCCACATTGACTCTGTACCGGTACCCGGCCCTGTATATAGCCTCCACATTGACTCTGTACCGGTACCGACCCTGTATATAGCCTCCACATTGACTCTGTACCGGTACCCACCCCCTGTATATAAGCCTCCACATTGACTCTGTACCGGTACCCCCTGTATATAGCCTCCACATTGACTCTGTACCGGTACCCCCTGTATATAGCCTCCACATTGACTCTGTACCGGTACCCCCTGTATATAGCCTCCACATTGACTCTGTACCGGTACCCCTGTATATAGCCTCCACATTGACTCTGTACCGGTACCCCCTGTATATAGCCTCCACATTGACTCTGTACCGGTACCTCCTGTATATAGCCTCCACATTGACTCTGTACCGGTACCCCCTGTATATAGCCTCCACATTGACTCTGTACCAGGAGGCCCTGTATACAGTGGGGCAAAAAGTATTTAGTCAGCCACCAATTGTGCAAGTTCTCCCACTTAAAAAGACGAGAGAGGCCTGTAATTTCCATCATAGGTACCTTCAACTATGACAGACAAAATGAGAAAAAAAAATCCTGAAAATCACATTGTAGGATTTTTTATGAATTTATTTGCAAATTATGGTGGAAAATAAGTATTTGGTCAAACAAAAGTTTATCTCAATACTTTGTTATATACCCTTTGTTGGCAATGACAGAGGTCAAACGTTTCCTGTAAGTCTTCACAAGGTTTTCACACACTGTTGCTGGTATTTTGGCCCATTCCTCCATGCAGATGTCCTCTAGAGCAGTGATGTTTTGGGGCTGTTGCTGGCAACACGGACTTTCAACTCCCTCCAAAGATTTTCTATGGGTTGAGATCTGGAGACTGGCTAGGCCACTCCAGGACCTTGAAATGCTTCTTACGAAGCCACTCCTTCGTTGCTCGGGCGGTGTGTTTTGGGACATTGTCATGCTGAAAGACCCAGCCACGTTTCATCTTCAATGCCCTTGCTGATGGAAGGAGGTTTTCACTCAAAATCTCACGATACATGGCCCCATTCATTCTTTCCTTTACACGGATCAGTCGTCCTGGTCCCTTTGCAGAAAAACAGCCCCAAAGCATGATGTTTCCACCCCCATGCTTCACAGTAGGTATGGTGTTCTTTGGATGCAACTCAGCATTCTTTGTCTCTCAAACACGACGAGTTGAGTTTTTACCAAAAAGTTATATTTTGGTTTCATCTGACCATATGACATTCTCCCAATCTTCTTCTGGATCATCCAAATGCTCTCTAGCAAACTTCAGACGGGCCTGGACATGTACTGGCTTAAGCAGGGGGAACACGTCTGCACTGCAGGATTTGAGTCCCTGGCGGCGTAGTGTGTTACTGATGGTAGGCTTTGTTACTTTGGTCCCAGCTCTCTGCAGGTCATTCACTAGGTCCCCCGTGTGGTTCTGGGATTTTTGCTCACCGTTCTTGTGATCATTTTGACCCCACGGGGTGAGATCTTGCGTGGAGCCCCAGATCGAGGGAGATTATCAATGGTCTTGTATGTCTTCCATTTCCTAATAATGCTCCCACAGTTGATTTCTTCAAAACAAGCTGCTTACCTATTGCAGATTCAGTCTTCCCAGCCTGGTGCAGGTCTACAATTTTGTTTCTGGTGTTCTTTGACAGCTCTTTGGTCTTGGCCATAGTGGAGTTTGGAGTGTGACTGTTTGAGGTTGTGGACAGGTGTCTTTTATACTGATAATAAGTTCAAACAGGTTCCATTAATACAGGTAACGAGTGGAAGGACAGAGGAGCCTCTTAAAGAAGAAGTACAGGTCTGTGAGAGCCAGAAATCTTGCTTGTTTGTAGGTGACCAAATACTTATTTTCCACCATAATTTGCAAAATAAATTCATTAAAAATCCTACAATGTGATTTTCTGGATTATATTTTCTCATTTTGTGCTGTCATAGTTGAAGTGTACCTATGATGAAAATTACAGGCCTCTCTCATCTTTTTAAGTGGGAGAACTTGCACAATTGGTGGCTGACTAAATAATTTTTATGATGTTTTACATACATTTTTWATCTTTCTAATCGTATAGTATCCACKGAATGTGAGCTAAAGATGAAAACCTTTCCTACCAGTATTATTATATTATTTATTGACTATGTCTTTCCAGATCGCCCAACACTGCTATTTGTAAGGTTCATTTTAAGTGCATGTTGTGATTTTTTAACCGTTCCTGAACCTGTGACCAGAAACAAGCTACATAGAGACAATACCAGAACACATGACCTATTGATTCTGTCTCTTSACAGCAAAATATACAGAGCTGAGATTGTTGTATTGTTGCCCCATATTRATAGCGTTCTGCCGGTGGCAACAATTTTATATAATCATTTAAATTTAAACTCTAAGTGTTGAATCAAGTGTAGTTGTTTGTACCAGTTCATAAACCATGTGCCATGGAATTGGTATATCAAAAATCTCTTCCCATTTATTTTCAACCTGTATGGCACAGCTGTCAACATTTTTGCCATCAAATGAAACTGGTATATTTTTCTATTTATGCCAGTTCCTTTCAGCCAATTTGTCTTTAATATATGGCAGGCAAACAAGGTCCCTACCTTCTCCCTTTTCCACTTGCCTCCTCCATTTTTGCTGCAATCAGTTGGTTTTAAGTTTGGATTGAGTTTATATTCCCATATATTTTCGATAACTGCATATGTGACAAATCCTCAGTTTCTATTCATAATATCATTAATAAATATAATATATATTTTTTGAAATGTTTCCATAAAGAATGTTTTTTAGTAATCAGTATATTTGAGTTTAACCATAACATTTGTTGTAATATTTGTATAAGGGCACAAGGCGAGACCCAAATACAGACACAGGAGGCAGAAGGTTGAGCTCCGATATTTATTATAACAAAAGGGGTAGGCAAAAGGTGGGTCGGGGTCAGAGTTCATAAACCAGCTCAGAGTCCAAACAGTACCAGGCGATAGGCAGGCTCGAGGTCAGGACAGGCAGGGGTTCAGTGAACAGGTCCGAGTCCAAAAACAGTACAAGGGGATAGGCAGGCTGGTAGTCAGAGCAGGCAGAGTGGTCAGGCAGGCGGGTTCGGCATCAGGACAGGCAGAGTGGTCAGGCAGGCGGGTTCGGAGTCAGGACAGGCAGAGTGGTCAAAACCAGGAGGACTAGGAAACAACAGACTGGGAAAAAGGAAAACCGCTGGTTGACATGGCAAAACAAGACGAACTGGTACAGAGAGACAGGAAACACAGGGATAAATACATCGGGGATAATAAGCGACACCTGGAGGGGGTGGAGACAATCACCAGGACAGGTGAAACAGATCAGGGTATGACAATTTGTTCAATCTTTTCTGGAGGATAAAACTGAAATTKTAACCATCTTTGTATGGCTTGTTTAAGAAAGGACGATACTTTAAGCAACATTTTATTTTCAATTAGTCGGAAATGAGAAGTTGTAATCTGTATAAAGGCAAAAAGGCCATTTTTGAACAAAGGATGAGCCTTTCTTAATAATCTATGGGAGAACCATTTTGGCTTTAAGTGTAACTTTAACATGTGCGCTGAGAGTCGGGAAGCAAGTTCCGGGAGTGAATATTTAATAAATAAACGGAACATAATACCAAAGAAGAAACACGAACAGCACACAGACATGAAACTGAAACAGAAATAATAACGCCTGCGGAAGGAACCAAATAGGGAGTGACATAAATAGGGCAGGTAAACAAGGAGGGGATGGAGTCCAGGTGATTGTCATTAGGCGCTGATGCGCGTAATGATGGTGACAGGTGTGCTCAATAATCAACAGCCTGGTGACCTTGAGGCCAGAGAGGGAGCACACGTGACAATAATTTATGTATGAGTGAAGCTTTTAGTGAGAGGTTTAATTAAAGCTTTAATATTTAATAATTTTAGCCTCCCAAACTCACATTCATTATATAAATAGGCACGTTTAATTTAGTCTGGCTTAGCATTCCAAATAAAATTAAATATTTTTAGCTCATATGATTTATAAAACGAGTCATCTGGAGTAGGCAGTGCCATTAGTAWGTAAGTAAACTGTGATAGGACCAAAGAGTTAATCAATGTGATTTTTCCATAAATAAACAAGTATTTACCTCTCTTACCTCTCTGCAGAATCTTATCTATTTTTGCTAACTTTCTATTGAAATTAATTGTGGTAAGTTWATTTATATTTTTTGAGATGTGAATGCCAAGTATGTCTACTTCACCATCCGCCCATTTTATTGGTAAACTACAAGGTAGTGTAAACACTGTATTTTTTAACGATCCTATWCATAATATGGTACACTTGTCATAATTAGGTTTCAGTCCAGAGAGGCTAGAAAAGTGATCAAGATGTTCAAGGAGACTGTGCAGGGATCCAGATTGTGGACTTAAGAAAAAACTAGAGTCATCAGCATACATTGACACTTTTGTTTTTACCCCCTGGATTTCTAACCCCTTAATGTTCTTGTTGGATCTAATTTTAATAGCTAGCYTTTCAATGGCCATAATAAATAGATATGGAGACAARGGACAGCCTTGTTTAACTCCTTTTYAAAGCTCAATACTTTCTGAGAAGCAACCATTATTTACTATTTTACATCTGGGGGTTTCTGTACATAACTTTAACCCATCGTATCAGAGATTCACCAAAATTAAAATAATCCAGGCATTTATATATAAATTCCAGTCATACTTTATCAAACACCTTTTCCAAATCTGCTATGAAGACCAGGCCGGGTATCTTCGATGTTCATAATGTTCAATTGTTTCAAGTAATTGTCGTATATTATCTCCAATATATCATCCATGTAAAAAAAAAAAAACATGTCTGATCAGTACTTACACAAATGACTGATGATTGGCTGAGAACAGGGCAGCACGGCTGGCCCTTGGATGTACACAGAGAGCTAACATTAATAATATGCATGTCAATCTCTCCTGGGCTCAAACTGGAGGAGAGATTCACTTCCCTACTTGTATCTGTGAGAGCTATTGACATGTTGAATGAACCGAGCTGTCTATTTGACCCTACTGACACACAGCTCAGACACCCATGCACACCCCACAACACATGCCACCAGAGGACTCTTCACAGTCCCCAAGTCCAGAACAGACTATGGGAGCTGGACAGTACTACATCGAGCCATGACATGCAGTAAAATCTGATTTTTTAAAAACAGATTACAAAATAGACCTTATGGAACAGCAGGGACTGTGAAGCAACACAAACATACACACGATAACATACGCACTATATACACACGTACACATGGATTTTGTGTTGTAGATATGTGGTAGTAGAGTAGGGGCCTGAGGGCACACACTTAATATGTTGTGAAATATTTGGTGAATGTATAACTGCCTTAATTTTGCTGGACCCCAGGGGCCATCCCGAGTGACTCACTGCATCGCAGTGCTAGATGTGCCTCTACAGATTCTGGGTTCGAGTCCAGGTTCTGTCGCGACCAGGAGACCCATGGGGCGGCGCACAATTGGCCCAGCGTCGTCCTGGTTAGGGGAGGGTTTGGCCGGCAGGGATGTTCTTGTCCCATCGTGCACTAGCGATTCCTGTGGCGGGCCGGGCGCAGTGCACGCTGACACGGTAGCCAGCTGTACAGTGTTTCCTCCGACACATTGGTGCGCCTGGCTTCCGTGATAAGTGGGCATTGTGTCAAGAAGCAGTGCAGCTTGGTTGGTTCGTGTTTCGGGGGACGCACGGCTCTCGACCTTCACCTCTCCCGAGTCCATACGGGAGTTGCAGCGATGAGACAAGACTGTAACTACCAATTGGATACATTGGGAAGAAAAAGGGGTAAAAATTAAATGTAAATAATTTTGTAAATGTTGCTGGACCCCAGGAAGAGTAGCTGCTGCCTTGGCAGGAACTAATGGGGATCCATAATAAACCCCACGAAGAGTAGCTTCTGCCTTGGCAGGAACTAATGGGGATCCATAATAAACCCCAGGAAGAGTAGCTGCTGCCTTGGCAGGAACTAATGGGGATCGATCTATAATAAACCCCCAGGGAAGAGTAGGCTGCCTGCCTTGACATCGCGAAACTACATGCGGGATTCCATCAAATATAACCACGAAGGAGAAGCACCTCGTGATATAGGTCTATAGGGATAGTCCAGGGAATACTAATGGCGTGCAGTAGTGCACGCCGCTATGACTATGTCAGAGGTGAACGTATGATCTCTCTTGCAGCGTAGTGGCTCGACTGGACAGTCACGCGGCTATTGTCGCTGCTGTCAGTATGCGGTGTGCATTGGATGAGATTGGTAGATACGTTGGATATAGTGAGCGGATGGTGATCGTGTATTCGTCGCTCATCGTTAGATAGAGCGCGTTCCAAGGGGAATGGATGGTGAGCGTCGCGTGACTCTCTGCGAGTTGGATATGGGACAGCGGACTATTGTTATAGATAATCTGGGTGATAGTATATCGCGCGGAGGTCCGCGTGCGCTACGAGCACCTAATGGACAGTATGGGCTGAATGGAGCAGACCCGCGCTGAGTTGAAGCTGAAGTAGGCGGTGTGACCGGGTTGGGCCGTTGGCGTATGGAAGTGTATTGGAGGCTTAGATCTCAGCGGGGTGCAAGTCGTGCTTGGAAGTGACTGAAGGATCTAGACCCAGATCGCCAGAGATTGAGGGCGCCTAGTGCCGTGTTCTTGAGTCTGCGGAACGTGTAGTGTGTGGGATAATATCGCTTAGATGACTACAGTAGAACCCGACGAGGTGTAAGAGAGTCAAGCACTATATCGACGGTTGTTGTAGTCGACCGCGCGTGTCAGGGCGTACGCAGATATAACGATAGTAGCTTAGATATGCTGTGTGGATATTTCCGATAGGCGTTATACCAAGTGCCCGGACTGAAGGTGAGAAAAGCGCGGAGGGATTTTATAGGCTTTCGATAGCATGTGGAGCGGTTCAGTCTATTATGTGTGCTAGTCAGTGATGTGAGATAGTGAGCTAGATGGATGCGAGGTGGAGAGTCACGACAGGTGATATACTTAGTATGAGTGGTGATAGACGGTGCGCCAGGAAGAGTTACCGAGGACAGTCGGGTCTTTGTCAGGAGATGCAGGGGTAACTGCTGTTGCCTATTGGAGTATGATTTCTTGTGTACTGTGCAGTCCGCGTAAATCATGGGAGCCGACGCATCAGGATGAGGTGGCTGTACAGGATTCAGCATGCTGTAGGTATGTGTGCGTTGTCATAAGAAGAAGGTACGGTAGTGGCAGAAGTGCGGAGAAGTTAGGATGCGACGGATAGGTAAGTCTGTGCCGGTGTGATGTTGTCCCACAGGTGCTTCGCCAGCTAGGGAAACGGAAGCAGTGGTGTCGTGACGTAATAAGGCATGTGGGCACTTCTTGGAGTGTCGTATGCCGCGGTGACATAGTGCTTGTCACGAGAGCAGAGCATAGAATGAAGAGCGAGAGGCATGATATACTTTGACCGACGAGGTGATATCAGAGACCGGATGGTGAGTGAGCATTGTAATAGATATCATGACCGCAGCCATTGTGGACGTGACGTCGACGTTGCGGTGGACCTTGGCGCTTTATATGTGTAGCGCATGGTACCCTGCATACCAGAGCTTGAGTCCAGTCTATTGCTATTCTGACTCTGTGAGCCGAGTACATGTGAATTATGTTCATTTTAGTAATCCTGTTTGTTGTGCCTAGATCACTGTTTGTGATTCGCCAGCTACTGTACTTCATTTATGTGATCAGGATGCTTGCGCTGTGACTCAATCATCCTACCCAACGAAGTCATATTCTATCTCTTCGTGACCTCTGCTCAATGTCCACTCGCGCAGCTGCTAGGTAATACGCGCGAAGCTGTGCTTCGCTATTCAATCGCATATGCTCATGGTGTGTACTGCGTTGGTTATTTTTGTTTTCACTCTCTTGAGCATTTCGTGTGGCACGCGGTCAAGAGGTATTACTCGATAGTCATTGGGACGCATCTTAACTGTTAACGTCTACACCTGTTGTCTTTATTTAAGCATTTCACTGTTAGTCTTATTGCTACCTTTTGTTTATGGAGCCATCGATGATATTTATTCTAGTATATTCTGCTGTGTAATGGGTTTGACTCAACCATGAAACTCATGCAATGAAACAGTAATTTCCTCTCCCTCCTTAATGGTAGGTAGAGATGGAAGTCTCTCCCTATGGTGCGTGAGTATATGGAAGCTTCTGCTATAGGTGGGATGTATGGAGATGTGCAAGCTCCTATTGGTGGTGACAGTGGAAGGCTTCGCTCCATATGGTGGTCGAGAAGATGAAGCTAACTATCCTTGTTGGAATCGAGACGACTGGACAGCTCCTATGGCTGGTGAGAGATGGAAGCTCCCTAATGGTAGGTGTAGGAGATGGAATTAATGTCCCTAACGATGAGTGAGAGATGGATAGCTTCCCTGGCAATGGTGGTGAGAGATGATCGAGCTCCCTAATGGTGTTGTGAGAGATGGAAGCTCCCTCAATGGTGGTGGAGAGCTGGAAGCTCCCATA
>NW_019943998.1:15971-17049 GCF_002910315.2 Salvelinus sp. IW2-2015 | reverse complement strand
GGAACTAATGGGGATCCATAATAAACCCCAGGAAGAGTAGCTGTTGCCTTGGCAAGAACTAATGGGGATCCATAATAAACCCCAGGAAGAGAAGCTTCTGCCTTGGCAGGAACTAATGGGATCCATAATAAACCCCAGGAAGAGTAACTGCTGCCTTGGAAGGATCCCTTTTTGCACTAACTTGGTTCAAATCAATCAAATCAAATGTGTCACATGCTTCGTAAACAACAGGTGTAGAATAACAGTGCACTTCTTAGTTACCAACAATGCAGAGAGAAAAAAAGAGAAATAATAAAAATCAAAATAACATGATAAATAAATACACAATGAGTGATGATAACTTGGCTTATATACACAGGGTACCAGTACCAAGTTGAGTCATCACATACGTTACTGTTTATTATCTATCCTGTTGCCTAGTCACTTTATCACTACCTATATGTACATATCTACCTCAATTACCTCGTGCCCCTGCTCATCGACTCGGCACTGTATATAGCCAAGTGATCATTACTCATTGTGTATTCTTGTTATTTTTTTTTTCTCTCTGCATTGTTGGGCAGGGCAAGTAAGTAAGCATTTCACTGTTAGTCTACACCTGTTGTTTATGAAGCATTTCACTGTTAGTCTACACCTGTTGTTTATGAAGCATGTGATAAATACATTGATTTGAACGCTGTTAAGGGTGACTCACATGAAACCACTGCATGAAACAGTTCCTCTCCTCCCTATGGTGGTGAGAGATGGAAGCTCCCTATGGTGGTGAGATATGGAAGCTCCCTATGGTGGTGAGAGATGGAAGCTCCCTATGGTGGTGAGATATGGAAGCTCCCTATGGTGGTGAGATATGGAAGCTCCCTATGGTGGAGAGAGATGGAAGCTCCATATGGTGGTGAGAGATGGAAGCTCCCTATGGTGGAGAGAGATGGAAGTTCAAGCTTGACTAAATATTTTGGTAAATAATGTAGGACATGTTAAATCAAACTGTTTGGTTAAATGTTTAAATGTTGCTTTTTTTTCTTTTTTTTCTCTAAATCAGACAATGGTAACACAGCTATCTACTGTATAACGCTCCAAT
>NW_019943998.1:5136-12738 GCF_002910315.2 Salvelinus sp. IW2-2015 | reverse complement strand
CGGGTACCAATAGGCACTAATGGGAAGAAGGGGTGCCATTAGGCACTACATAGGGAAGGGTGCCATAGGCACTACATAGGGAAGAGGGTGCCATAGGCACTACATAGGGAAGAGGGTGCCATAGGCACTACATAGGGAAGAGGGTGCCATAGGCCACTACATAGGGAAGAGGGTGCCATAGGCACTACATAGGGAAGAGGGTGCAATAGGCACTACATAGGGAAGAGGGTCTATAGGCACTACATAGGGAAGAGGGTGCCATAGGCACTACATAGGGAAGAGGGTGCCATAGGCACTACATAGGAAAGAGGGTGCCATATGCACTACATAGGGAAGAAGGTACCATAGGCACTACATAGGGAAGAGGGTGCCATAGTGCAACAATACGGGAAGAGGGTGCCATAGGCACTACATAGGGAAGAGGGTGCCATAGGCACTACATAGGGAAGAGGGTGCCATAGGCACTACATAGGGAGAGGGTGCCATAGGCACTAACATAGGGAAGAGGGTGCATAGGCCACTACATAGGGAAGCGGGTACCAAGCACTACAATAGGGAAGAGGGTGCCATAGGCACTACATAGGGAGAGGTGCCATAGGCACCACATAGAGAAGAGGGTGCCATAGGCACTACATAGGGAAGAGGGTGCCATATGCACTACATAGGGAAGAGGGTGCCAAGCACTCATAGGGAGGGTGCCACAGGCACTACATAGGGAAGAGTGCCATAGGCACTACATAGGGAAGAGGGTGCCATAGGCACTACATAGGGAAGAGGGTGCCATAGGACTACATAGGGAAGAGGGTGCCAATGCACTACATAGGGAAGATGGTGCCATTTGGGACACAATCCATAAAGTGATCCTACCTGCAGGTCTGCGGGGAGATACAGCAGAGAGTCGTACACCTTACACTGCATCCTGATGTTGGCCTGTCTATAGCAGTTCATCCACAGGCCCTCCCAGCGCGTCTCCATGACGATGATGTTCTCTCCGATGAAGGCTGTCACCTTCCACATGGCATCCCGTGACGGCGGCTGCTCCGATCAGACCCACAGGCCCACGCACAGAGCCGCGATCTCAGACACGCCCTGGACCATCACGTCGTCCGTTGTCAAGGGATTCAAGCAAACGATCAGGGTCCAAACAAACTCTCAAAGTCCTCCTGACAAAGACCCTTAGTGATAGTCGACTCCAAATCTACCTTAGTGATAGTCGACTCCCAAATCTACCTGTGTGATAGTTCGACTCCCAAATCTACCTTAGTGATAGTTGACTCCAAATCTACCTTAGTGATAGTCGACTCCCCAATCTACCTTAGTGATAGTCGACTCCCAAATCTACCTGAGTGATAGTGACTCCCAAATCTACCTAGTGATAGTTGACTCCAAATCTACCTTAGTGATAGTCGATCTCCCAATCTACCTTAGTGATAGTTGACTCCCAAATCTACCTTAGTGATAGTCGACTCCCAAATCTACCTTAGTGATTAGTTGACTCCCAAATCTACCTTAGTGATAGTTGAACTCCAAATCTACCTTAGTGATAGTTGACTTCCAAATCTACCTTATGATATTGACTCCAATCTACTAGTGATAGTTGACTCCATCTCCTGAGTGATAGTTGACTCCCAAATACCTAGTGATAGTTGACTCCCAATCTACCTTAGTGATAGTTGACTCCCAATCTACCTGAGTGATAGTTGATCCAATTACCTTAGTGATAGTTGACTCCCAAATCTACCTTAGTGATAGTTGACTCCCAATCTACTAGTGATAGTTGACTCCAAATCTACCTGAGTGATAGTTGACTCCAAATCTACCTTAGTGATAGTTGACTTCCAATCTACCTTAGTGATAGTGACTCCAAATCTACCTGAGTGATAGTTGACTCCCAAATCTACCTTAGTGAAGTTGACTCCAATACCTAGTGATAGTGACTCAAATCACTGAGATGTTGACTCCCAAATCTACCTGTATAGTTACTCCATCTACAGTGATAGTACTCCAAATCTACCTGAGTGATAGTTGACTCCAATCTACCTGATGATAGTTGACTCCACATCTTTATGATAGTTGATCTCCAAATTACTGAGTGATAGTTACTCCCAATTACCTAGTGATAGTTGACTCCAATCTACCTAGTGATAGTTGACTCCAAATCACTTAGTGATAGTTGACTCTAATCTACTAGGATAGTTGACTCCAAATCTACCTTAGTGATAGTTGACTTCCAAATCACCTAGTGATAGTTGACTTCCAAATCTACCTTAGTGATAGTTAACTCCCAAATACCTTAGTGATAGTGACTTCCAAATCTACTTAGTGATATTGACTTCCAAATCAGCCTAGTGAGTTACTCCCAAATTACCTTGGTGATAGTTGACTCCCAAATCGACTTTTCTCAGATGTTTTCAGATCTCAGAAAGGGTCTAAGTTGGAGATGAGAGATGAATCCATGTGCCAAAACAAATGAAAATCCTATACGGAGGGAGTAGAGAACCGAGGCAGAGAGTGACCTGTCTGTTCTCAGCTTTGATGGTGAAGCGTGACCTGTCCTGTTCTCAGCTTTGATGGTGAAGCGTGACCTGTCCTGTTCTAAGCTTTGATGGTGAAGCGTGACCTGTCCTTTTCTCAGCGTGATGGTGAAGCGTGACCTGTCCTTTTCTCAGCGTGATGGTGAAGCGTGACCTGTCCTTTTCTCAGCGTGATGGTGAGGTGTGACCTGTCCTTTTCTCAGCGTGATGGTGATGTGACCTGTCCTTTTCTCAGCGTGATGGTGAAGCGTGACCTGTCCTTTTCTCAGCGTGATGGTGAAGCGTGCCCTGTCCTTTTCTCAGCGTGATGGTGAGGCGTGACCTGTCCTTTTCTCAGCGTGATGGTGAAAGCGTGACCTGTCCTTTTCTCAGCGTGATGATGAGGCGTGACCTGTCCTTTTCTCAGCGTGATGGTAAAGCGTGACCTGTCCTTTTCTCAGCTTTGATGGTGAAGTGTGAGACAGACAATAGCACAGGGTGTTGGGTAGCTATTGTCTGTTATGGGAGAGAAACTCTGCTCTCTCCTGGTTGGCTTAAAGGATCAGGGTACAACGGAAAAGCTGTGAGGACTGTCTGTGTGCGGGCATTGTCTAGTATAGTAGTTCATGGTTCACCCACTTGTTGATGTTTTCATAGCCAACACATCCACTCAATTACACATTATACCATTGGAAATTAACACAGAGATAGCTGTGTTACCATTGGAGCTTAACACAGTAGATAGCTGTGTTACAATTGGAGCATAACACAGTAGATAGCTGTGTTACAATTGGAGCTTAACACAGTAGATAGCTGTGTTACAATTAGAGCATAACAGTAGATAGCTGTGTACCATTGGAGCTTAACACAGTAGATAGCTGTGTTACCATTGGAGCGTAATAACAGTAGATAGCTGTGTTACCATTGGAGCATAACACAGTAGATAGCTGTTGTTACAATTGGAGCTTAACACAGTAGATAGCTGTGTTACATTTGGAGCGTAATACAGTAGATTAGCTGTGTAACCATTGGAGCGTAATACAGTAGATAGCTGTGTTACAATTGGAGCTTAACACAGTAGATAGCTGTGTTACCATTGGAGCGTAATAACAGTAGATAAGCTGTGTTACCATTGGAGCATAACACAGTAGATAGCTGGTTACATTGGAGCTTAACACCAGTAGATAGCTGTGTTACAATTGGAGCGTAATACAGTAGATAGCTGTGTTACCATTGGAGCGTAATACAGTAGATAGCTGTGTTACCATTGGAGCTTAACACAGTAGATAGCTGTGTTACAATTGGAAGCTTAACAACAGTAGATAGCTGTGTTACAATTGGAGCGTTTATACAGTAGATAGCTGTGTTACAATTGGAGCGTTATATACAGTAGATAGCTGTGTTACCATTGGAGCATAACACAGTAGATAGCTGGTTACAATTGGAGCCTTAACACAGTAGATAGCTGTGTACCAATTGGAGCTTAACAGTATATAGCTGTGTTACAATTGGAGCGTAATCAGTAGATAGCTGTGTTACCATTGGAGCGTAATACAGTTAGATAGCCTGTGTTACCATTGGAGCTTAACACAGTAGATAGCTGTGTTACAATTGGAGCTTAACACCAGTAGACAGCTGTGTTACCATTGGAGCTTAACACAGTAATAGCTGTGTTACAATTGGACGCTTAACAACAGTAGATAGTGTGTTACCATTGGAGCTTAACACAGTAGAATAGCTGTGTTACCATTTGGAGCATTAAACAGTAGATTAGCTGTGTTACCATTGGAGCTTAACACAGTAGATAGCTGTGTTACATTTGAGCTTAACACAGTAGATAGTCTGTGTTACCATTGGAGCTTAACACAGTAGATAGCTTGGTTACCATTGGAGCTATACAACAAGTAGATAGCTGTGTTAAATTGGACTTACACAGTAGATAGCCTGTGTTACCATATGGAGCTTAAACACAGTAGTATAGCTGTGGTTACCATTGGAGGCTTACACAGTAGACTAGCTGTGTTACATTGGAGCTAAACACGTAGATAGCTTGTGTTACCATTGGAAGCTGAACACAGTAGATAGCTGTGTTACAATTGGAGCTTAACACAGTAGATAGCTTGTGTTACCAATTGGAGCTATACACAGTAGATAGCTGTGTTTACATTTGGACATAACACAGTAAGAATAGCTGTGTTTACAATTGGAGCTTAACAGTAGATCACATGTTAGCAACTAAGAACTTGTTACCATTGAGCTTTAACACAGTAGATTAGCTGTGTTACCAATTGGAAGCTAACACATGTAGATAGCTTGTTACAATGGAGCGTTATACAAGTAGATAGCTGTGTTACCAATTTGGAGCGTTATACCGTAGATAGCTGTGTTACCATTGTCTGACTTCCCTATGTAGTGCCTATGGCACCCTCTTCCCTATGTAGTGCCTATGGCACCCTATGGTTCCCGGCCAAAAGTAGTGCAGGGAATAGGGTGCCATTTGGGACGAACAATATGAAATCATGTCAATCGTGAACAAATTTTAAACCTATTTAGGTAAACTTTACTTTATGTATTGTAGCGAATATGGGCAAGTAGCTCCTACCGGGTCTCAGAACCCAGGTTCAGCGACTTTCAACCTTAGCCGTTCCACCAAGAGGTCCGAACGTCAATAAAAAGAACATTCAGCTCTTTGGCTCTCTGTTCCCCTTCCTCTGTGGTTATCTGTCTTTTGTCTGCAAGGTCCGTCTTGTTTCCAACCAGCATGATGATGACATCACTTCCTCTCTCCGTTCTGACATCATCAATCCATTTTGTGGTTGGGTGATGTGTTACATAATGGGTTGATGTGTTACAGTATGTATTGGTCTTCTCTTCCACAGGCTGCCAGGGGCTTGATGTGCTGCTCGCTGGCTCTCTCAGGGATGGGTCTACTGGGGGCTCTAGCAGGGATGCGGTGTACCTCCTGCATCCGGGACAACGACCGCGTTAAGAGCCTCATCCTCATGGTGGCTGGAGGCATGCAGTTACTGGCCTCTATCTGTGTGTTCATCCCAGTCTCCTGGACGGCTCACGCCATAATCCGTGACTTCTATAACCCCTTGCTGATCGACGCCCAGCGCAGGGAGCTGGGAGAGGCTCTCTACGTCGGCTGGGTGACCGGAGCCTTCCTCTTGACCTCTGGGCTCCTCTTCCTCTGTCGCCGCGTCCACTCCAACAAAGCCTCGTTCGATATCTACCACCCAGCCAACCGGATCAACAAACCCACTCTGATGCACTATCATCCTATCTCCAGTGTTCTTAGCATCGGAGCTCACCGCCAGCCCGGTCTGATCCACCAACAAAGTCACAGCTTCGATGCATACCAACACCGCCAAGCTCCGATTCTTCATAACGTTCCTTATGGACAACAAGGGGTCGTCGTGAACCCTCCTGCTGCTGTGACTAGCTTGATGGAAAACATCGGGCCGTCGGTCTATCACCATGGCAACGGACGCCATGTTGACGGACGCCATCCCTCCACCTCTAACAGCTCCAACTACGTCAGCAGCCTGTCCACTCTGGCTAACTCCCTACACATCGGCCAACAGACTCCGTACTCATATAGCCACCTGACCGCTCCGTACGCCACATATACCGGTAGTCAACAGACAAATCCATACTCCTACAGTCACCCGGGAAACCTGTCCGTTTCGCACAACTCCAGTTTCCAAGCCGTACCTCAGAATCCTGTTTTCATCGGGTATAAGGGCTCCAGAGTTCAACCGTCGCAGTCTCACCACAACGGAAGCAGTGTTGGTGTGTACATCTGAATAGACTGCAACGAGACCTGTCATCTTCTGATACTCACTATACCTTTAATCTACTCAATACCCATCCCAGATCCGGGATCATTCTCATCATTCTCGCCCCCTATTTCCAAGAGGTTTTAACAAATGCATCTCCTCTATATGGTTATTTGAATCACATGGTATCTTTTCTTATTTTTTGAAAAGTTAAATGTCTGTTTTGGTATTCTGGTAAAACTGTAATGTGTTCAGTGTATGGGACAGTTATAGCTGTGTAGAATCTAGAAACTCTATTCTACGTTTATCTTCTGTTATGTGATTATTCATGTACCATTTGGGTGTGTTTGTCAGCCTGCGGCTGGCGGTTTTATATAAGCAGCTGTCTTTTTGTCACCTTGACCTTACCTGTCATGTGACCTCAGTAAACAAGAAGTTTGGTTTCTCCAATAAAGAACATCCTGTTTGATTCTGCATACGGGAGAGCCACTTCAATACGAGGGGATTTTCGTAGCAGGTTAGGAGAGCGTTTTCGCTAACCTTTTTCATAAACTTAACCTCAGTCTTCTATCCTGCTGTGTTTATTCTCCTCACCTGCTGCGTAAGTTCCCCCTAACTTGCTACGAAAAAGTATGTTCGTTATTGAAGTGGCGTGAAAAGTGTTTCTCTTCTGCATACGGTACCTTAGCTCTCTCCGTCAAGTCTTACGCCTTTGGTAGCATTGTTGGTAATAACGTATTCTTTAACTACTTACCTCCTGTTGCCAACGGTTGTTTTTGATTAACTTTGAAACATTGATATCATTATTTTGGAGAGCTTGATGAAACTGCTTAGTATGACTCTAATGGTTTAGGGCATTTCCATGTAAAAGGACCCATGAGCACCAACATGTCAAGTTCATAGAAACATGTCAAATTGTATGTCGAATGAAAGCTAAGAGTCTATATTTTTGTTGAAATAAAGACGTATATAAAATATTCAACCATTTTAGATCCTAAAAAATGTTGAATAAAGCGAAGGCTTTGATTTCTGGTCAAACAGATGGAAAAGGAGTCTTACAGATGGAAAAGGTTTCTAAAAAATACATCTAAATGTTGATATTTGTTGACGGAAGTCTCTACTTCGAACATCATTGTGTTTTGATGTATTTCTAAAACCTTTTTCTGGTAGATGTTTTCTAAGTTTAAGAAACATTGTTTTGTACCAAAATACACTGCTCAAAAAAATAAAGGGAACACTTAAACAACACAATGTAACTCCAAGTCAATCACACTTCTGTGAAATCAAACTGTACACTTAGGAAGCAA